>NC_140174.1:65922449-66017955 GCF_963971535.1 Notolepis coatsorum
AGAGGTCGTGTGGAGCAGGAGCTCCGGACATCCAGCACGTGGGATATAAACCCAGTGTCAAAGGCGGTTTATTAAAAAAATACGCCATAGCTTAGCTTTCAGTTAATGCTAAAGAGACTTTGTGAACGAAGAAGCAGACGAGCTACTACCGAAGAACGCGGTAGATATTGCACATGTTGCGTTTTAGCTAAAGTATAGGCGTCATGACAGGGGGTCGCCGCAGCCCACAGCTTAGCTTCAGTTAGGCCTATAGGCACAGTTTCGTCCGCGTGTCGCTTCACCTCTCCAGCCGAGCAGTGGACTACTCAACGGACATCGCGGCACGGCAACCACCTCCAGCCGTCGCCTGCCTAACGTCAACCCAGCCCGCCCCTGCCTGCCACAGGTGACAAACACGGGACCGGTCGCCGGCCATCTCGCAACGCGGACATTCGTTGCGGGAGCAGGCCAGCCTGGGTTAAGTACACACAAGCCAGTTACAGTGAGCACTCCGAGTGCTGGAGCCTGGGGTAAACATTCTCTTCGTGTGGTGTGAGCCTTTTTAGAGGCGAAGAGGATCAGTACTTTGAACTGGCCCGTGTACCATTGTTTAGGGGCGCCCCGACGTTTGTTATTTTGGGGGACTGCCGGCTTAGATAGGACTTTTGTTTTCAATGTGGGCCCACTGTCTATTGGTTAAATGTGTTGTGTGACAGCCCAGCATTTCAACCCTTAAAGGAACGGGGTCCATTACTGTGTATTGACCGGTGTGGAAAGGGATTTAATCATTGTGTTGGGTAACAGGGGAGCTAACAACAGCAGCTAAAGAGGCTAACAGGGGAGCTAACAGCAGCAGCTAAAGAGGCTAACAGGGGAGCTAACAGGGGAGCTAACAGGGTAGCTAAAGAGGCTAACAGGGGAGCTAACAGCAGCAGCTAAAGAGGCTAACAGGGGAGCTAACAGCAGCAGCTAAAGAGGCTAACAGGGGAGCTAACAGGGGAGCTAACAGGGGAGCTAACAGCAGCTAAAGAGGCTAACAGGGGGGCTAACAGCAGCAGCTAAAGAGGCTAACAGGGGAGCTAACAGGGGAGCTAAAGAGGCTAACAGGGGAGCGGGAAGCGCTTTGTTCATTGGGTTGCGTAAGCAGGAAGAGCTTTAATCATTGTGCCTTGTGTTAACAATATAATTTCTTCAGTAAAGAACACTGAATGGGAGCACTGTGTGTCTGTTACTGTGTCTGTTGTATTAACCCCTTTCTGCCCGGGTAATGCATTTTATTGTTTAACGCTTTCCCCACCTCCTACCTAAGCATCATTGGGACAGGTCTCTGCTCATCAGCAAGGAAAGGTACTCCTTTGGGGAGGAAGTATATCATCTATCACTACTGCCACCGGGTGTGGGAGGGTGCGGGAAGTATTAGGAGAAGAGTGTGGGTGTGTGGGGAATTACTGCGAGTCGCCCTGGAGGGCAAGAAGGACCAGCGCACCACCCCTAGTTAGTAAATCCTAGGCCCCATCCACTCCCTCTGCTAAAGCTCCACTCTAATACTCCTGCACTACAGTCGGGGATTCAGCCGGACTCAGATCTGCTGCGTTCCCACTACCTGGTGACAGCGTACATCTACTCTCATAAAGCAGGGATAATCCACCCTGCTACATACTGTATGCAGTCCTCAAAAACGAAAAATAAAATGGCCAATTTTGGGGGCGCCTGTTAATACAAATATTGTTGTATTAATTATTTAATTCCACGGATGTCTGTAGTATCTGCAATCCCCAATGACTTGTCCTGGAGAAAGCTGTTGGAAACACGGGCACACACCGGTCTGTCCAACTTAGCCTACAACTGCCTTTTCGAGATTGTAAATGCTACATAAATCCTACAAAGAATTTACAATATGAAGCCGTTTGAGAATGCCGAATAAGTACGTAAATCGAGTTACGAAGGAATTCCATGGTACATTTTACGTATATCCGTTCGAGAATGAGGACCAATGTTACTAACTCAGTTAGTGAATCAGTTAGTGAATCAGTGAGTCAATAAGTGAGTCAGTAAATTAGTCAATCAGTCAGTAAGTGAGTCAATCAGTAAGTAAGTCAATTAGTGAGTGAGTGAGTGAGTGAGTGAGTGAGTGAGTGAGTGAGTGAGTGAGTGAGTGAGTGAGTGAGTGAGTGAGTGAGTGAGTGAGTGAGTGAGTGAGTGAGTGAGTGAGTGAGTGAGTGAGTGAGACATTAGAAGAACATTCAGAAATAGATAGATAGAGATCTTAAAGCCAACCTACCACATTAACCCACCACATTAAAACTATGTGAGTGGAATGAAGCTTAGATTATTTGCCGATAGTTACTACTGAAGCTTTGAAGTCAAAAATATGGTAATGGGGACATAGAGACAGACCTAGTGACAGACCGAGAGACAGGCCTATTGACAGACCTGGTGCCAGCCCTAGAGACAGACCTAGTGACATCCCTATAGTGACAGGCCTAGAGACAGACCTAGTGCCAGCCCTAGAGACAGACCTAGTGCCAGCCCTAGAGACAGACCTAGTGACATCCCTAGTGACAGGCCTAGAGACAGACCTAGTGCCAGCCCTAGAGACAGACCTAGTGACATCCTTAGTGACAGGCCTAGAGACAGACCTAGTGCCAGCCCTAGAGACAGACCTAGTGACATCCCTAGTGACAGGCCTAGAGACAGACCTAGTGCCAGCCCTAGAGACAGACCTAGTGACATCCTTAGTGACAGGCCTAGTGCCAGCCCTAGAGACAGACCTATTGACAGACCTAGTGACATCCTTAGTGACATGCCTAGAGACAGGCCTATAGTGACAGACCTAGTGCCAGCCCTAAAGACAGACCTAGTGACATCCCTAGTGACAGGCCTAGTGCCAGCCCTAGAGACAGACCTATTGACAGACCTAGTGACTGCCCTAGAGACAGACCTAGTGACAGCCCTAGTGACAGAGCTAGAGACAGACCTAGTGACTGCCCGAGTGACTGACCAAGAGACAGACCTAGTGACAGACCTAGAGACAGACCTAGTGACAAACCTAGAGACAGACCTGGTGACAGCCCTAGATACAGAGCTAGAGACAGACCTAGTGCCAGCCCTGGAGACAGACCTGGTGACAGACCTAGTGACAGACCTAGTGACAGACCTAGAGACAGAGCTAGAGACAGACCTAGTGACTGCCCAAGAGACAGACCTAGTGACAGACCTAGAGACAGACCTGGTGACAGACCTACAATAGTGACAGACCTACAATAGTGACAGCCCTACAATAGTGACAGCCCTATTGACAGACCTAGTGACAGACCTAGTGACAGACCTACAATAGTGACAGCCCTAGTGACAGACCTAGTGACAGCCCCAGTGACAGACGTGGTACATGTGTGTACAAATAATTAGACTCAAAGTCTCTCATCAGTGAGTCAATAAGTGAGTCAGTAAATTAGTCAATCAGTCAGTAAGTGAGTCAATCAGTAAGTAAGTCAATTAGTTAGTGAGTGAGTGAGTGAGTGAGTGAGTGAGTGAGTGAGTGAGTGAGTGAGTGAGTGAGTGAGTGAGTGAGTGAGTGAGTGAGTGAGTGAGTGAGTGAGTGAGTGAGTGAGTGAGTGAGTGAGTGAGTGAGTGAGTGAGTGAGTGAGTGAGACATTAGAAGAACATTCAGAAATAGATAGATAGAGATCTTAAAGCCAACCTACCACATTAACCCACCACATTAAAACTATGTGAGTGGAATGAAGCTTAGATTATTTGCCGATAGTTACTACTGAAGCTTTGAAGTCAAAAATATGGTAATGGGGACATAGAGACAGACCTAGTGACAGACCGAGAGACAGGCCTATTGACAGACCTGGTGCCAGCCCTAGAGACAGACCTAGTGCCAGCCCTAGAGACAGACCTAGTGACATCCCTAGTGACAGGCCTAGAGACAGACCTAGTGCCAGCCCTAGAGACAGACCTAGTGACACCCTTAGTGACAGGCCTAGAGACAGACCTAGTGCCAGCCCTAGAGACAGACCTAATGACATCCCTAGTGACAGGTGTAGGATAATAATAGTATTCAAATAGGAATATGTCAAATGACTTGCTCACTCAGAGGGTCCAGATAATAAGGTTTATTACCCAGATCAAATCAAATCATTACAACAATAGAGAATATGGCTGGAGATCTTACCTAAACAGACCAGCTCCGTCAGTCAGGTAAAAAGATCTTGCTCCCCAGTCGGGGGAGCAGTTAAGTACCAGGTGAACAATGGGGGGGGGGGGTGGGGGAAGGGGAGGGGAGGAAGGGGGCGTAGTTCATACATCAATATATTCCACAGTTGGGTCCTTTTCTCTTTTATAATGTGGCTGGGACAAGTATTCTCAGATGTATGACTGGAATAGGTAAGGTCAGCATAACATGAGATAATAAATGAGATAAAATAGTAAAATTATAAACTTGTTGTGACCCATTTTGGTCATAGGGTCAATGAATGAAAAGAAATATAAAATAGTAAACACATGAGATACACAATTTAAAGGAATGATAAAATGAATTAATAAATGAGATAATTTGGTGAAATATAAAATAAACAATTAAAAGAATGAAAGTAAATATAAAATGAATTAATAAATTAGATAGAATATGGTGAAATATAAAATAAACAAAGTAAATATAAAATGAATGTAATATAAAATACACAATTAAAGAAATGAAAGTAAATATAAAATGAATTAGAATATGGTGAAATATAAAATAAACAAAGTAAATATAAAATGAATGTAATATAAAATACACAATTAAAGAAATGAAAGTAAATATAAAATGAGTTATTATTTAAATGTCAGTATTTATACAGTGTGGGTTAAGATCTATGTGTATTTTTAGGGTTGTGAATATCGTCCCTTTTACTTTTTACTTGATGGCAACACCTTTTACTTTAGTATATACACTGTCATCTGGCTATGACCATCAGGTCAATGGTAAAATATAAAAGCATTTAAAGGTTGGCAAAAAGATATAAACGTGAATGAAAGAAATGAAAAGAAATATAAAATGAATTAAAATAGTAAACAATGAGATAAAATGGTAAAATATACATCATTTAAAGGTTGGATAAAGAAATGAAAAGAAATATAAAATGAATTAGAATAGTAAACAATGAGATAAAACGGTAAAAACATGAATGGAATAGGACTTAATGCAAATCTGACCATCAGCTCAGTGAATGACACAATTTACAGGAATGTTAAAGAGAAATATAAAATGAATTAAAATAGTAAACAATGAGATAAAACGGTAAAAACATGAATGGAATAGGACTTAATGCAAATATGACCATCAGCTCAGTGAATGACACAATTTACAGGAATGTTAAAGAGAAATATAAAATGAATTAAAATAGTAAACAATGAGATAAAATGGTAAAATATACATCATTTAAAGGTTGGATAAAGAAATGAAAAGAAATATAAAATGAATTAGAATAGTAAACAATGAGATAAAACGGTAAAAACATGAATGGAATAGGACTTAATGCAAATCTGACCATCAGCTCAGTGAATGACACAATTTACAGGAATGTTAAAGAGAAATATAAAATGAATTAAAATAGTAAACAATGAGATAAAACGGTAAAAACATGAATGGAATAGGACTTAATGCAAATATGACCATCAGCTCAGTGAATGACACAATTTACAGGAATGTTAAAGAGAAATATAAAATGAATTAAAATAGTAAACATTAGAGGTTCTGCATTGTGGATTCTAGTGCGTATCTGTGGAAGTATGGTGCGAGGGGGTTGGTGGGTTCGTTTTGCGTTTCTTCTCTCATGGTCGTGGCGATCATCATGGTTATCGGGGGGGGGTTGGCTTGTGCAGAGTACTTTTGTGATGTATCCAACTCCGAATTTTATAGTATGCACACACACTACTAGGATAACAAATATTATTACTGCATACATAATGTACCGAACTACCACTGCTCCTATTGTACCAAGTTTCTCGGTCATCCAATCGGACATGGTATACGTTGGGGGGATGTGTGCGGCTCTGGAGATGTTGTGCAGGTGTTCAATGATGCTTGGTATAGTCATGTTGTCGTTTGCAGGTATGTAGACACAGCATTCTTGACCGATTAGTTTACATGTTCCTCCAGTACTAGATAGCAGGAAGTCCAGTGCTGCTCTGTTCTGCAATGTCATCAATCTGATTGATGTCAGTTCGTTGCTGACGAGTGACAGTCCTTCAGCATCTGTGTTGGCTAAGTCTTCTATCAGTGTGGATAGGTCTGCGATTTGATCTAGGGCTGACATCACACCATAGGAGGGGATTAGTGCTCTGAAAAAGTCGCATGTCTTGCAGGCCCGGTCATGTGTGTGGAAGTGATTTGCGTGGCGTGTCTTTCTAGTCAGTGGGTGTTGTGGTAGGGTCGGTGTCACTCTCATGGCTGGCACTAAATATCCTAATGCACATGTGCCTTTCCATCCGGGTGGAAGGGACGGGTAAGCTTGTGCGCCACATATCCAGTAGGTCCCAGGCGGTGCTGGTGTTGTCGTTCGTTGGGTGGTGGGGGGTTCTTTGGTTGTAGGTTTCAGTGGTGTCTTTACAGGGTAGATGTTGTCCCAGGGTGGTGTTAATCTTTGTTGGCGGATGGGGTAGATATTGTCTCTGGTCCGGGGGGATATCGTTCTTCGTTTGCGGGTCGCCTGGGGCACTTCACAATGTTCCAACACCCCGACATTCTTTCCCCAACCCTTTTGAGATACACATTCTGTAAACTTCACTGGGGTAATAGAAACTGGTATTCCATTTGTATCATGACTTTGTCGAATCTTCATGTTTGATTTTGTGCAGCTTTCAGCTGTCCCTGTGGACTTGTTTAGAGAGGCTTTGTGGCATTCTGTTAGTGGGAGGCCCATTAACGGAAAACCATCTTCGGTAGAATGGGGTATTAAGCCGCATACATAGCAATTTGATTGGTTAGCAAAATGTGCGACTGCTTGGCTTAGCTTTAAATATAGGTTGTTGCGGTGACTGTTAACATATCTTTTGGTGCGTTCAACTGCTTTCCCCTTACCGCCCTTAAACCCATTGGTCCATGATTGAGGTTCGTCCAGTGTCGCCCACACAATGCATCCCGCTATGCCACATGCGATGATTAAGCAGTTCCAGTTGGTGGTAATTTTTCCTATTGTTATTGGTCTCATGGTAGATTCGCCCTTTTGCAGTGGGATGCGTGGATCCAGGATGCTTTTCCGTCGCACTTTACTGCCGTGTCCGTTACTAGCAGCACCTGAAATGGACCAGACCATCTGGGGTTTAGTTTACTTTTTCTTTTGAACACCATTATATATACATAGTCACCTGGGTTCAATCCATGACATGGTGTTGTTGGTGGTTGTGGTTGTGCCTGCCTCACTAAGGGGTGGAGTCTCTTCATCTGGGCACACAAAGCTTTGTAATAGTTAATAGCAATTTCGTCTGCTAGCAATAACTGGACTTGTGATAACGGGGGAAGCATTGTGGTTGGTGTCGACATTGGACGTCCAAATAATATCTCGTGAGGTGACAATCCTGTTCCTCTGTTTGGCATTGATCTCATTTGCATTAATACTAAGGGGAGGGCGTCGGGCCATTTAAGGCCTGTCTCTGTACATGTCTTAGCTAGACGGTTCTTGATGGTTGAGTTTTGTCTTTCTACCGCACCTGCACTTTCAGGGTGGTAGGGTGTGTGCAGGTGTATTTTCATGCCTAATGCGGTAGATAAGTTGTTTATCAGTTGTGCCGTAAAGTGCGTACCTCTGTCTGAATTTATGGAGTGTGGACACCCGAATCTTGGAATTATTTCTCTGACTAATACCTTAGCTACTGCTTGAGCGTCGTTGCGTCTGCATGGGAAGACTTCGACCCATTTAGAGAACATATCTACTAAGACTAGCGCGTACTGGTATCCCATGCTTTTTTCTAATTGGATGAAATCCATTTGGATGTTAACAAATGGTCCCCAAGGTGGTGGGTGGGCGCCACGTCTAGTCTTTATAGCTTTACCTATATTGTGTTGATTGCATACAACACATCTTGAGCAGTATTGGTGAGCTAAACTGGTGATGCCTGGCGCGTGCCACTGTGAAGTGATATTGCCCACCATTGCGAATTTTGACACGTGGCTAAGTCCATGTGCTAATCTTACTAACAGGGGAAGGAGTTGTTTTGGAGCTACAACTCTACCGTCAGCATGTTTCCACATGCCGTCTGGCATTTTGGAACAACCTGCTGACGTCCATACTGGCCACTCAGATGTCACCTCTGCCTGTAATGAAACGACATTATCAAAAGTGGGAGTATTATCATTGGTGATTGTGATAGCCATTTGTTTTACCAACAGGGAAGGGACGGTCGCTGCCCTTTTGGCACAGTGATCCGCTCTGGCGTTTCCCTTTGCAACCAGAGAAGGAGAAGAAGAATGTGCAACACATTTTACAACAGCCAATAGCTTAGGAAGTAAACACGCCTCTAGTAGGTTAGTGACTAATACAGCATGTTTGATGGGAATGCCTGATGTCTTAATGAACCCTCTGTGTTTCCATATTAATCCCACATTGTGCACTACATTGAACGCATAACTTGAGTCGGTGAAAATTGTAGCAGACTTACCCCTGGCCAACACGCACGCTCTCGTCAAAGCGAAGATCTCCGCTGCCTGTGCTGAACAATTATTAGGTAGTTTTGCACTTTCAATCATCACATGGTCATCAACAACAGCGTATCCAGCATTCAAATCACATCCATTAGTGTGTCTTGACGCGCTACCGTCAACATAATATACTAGATCACTGTTAACTAGTGGTGTTTGTTGTAAGTCGGCTCTGGGTGAGGTGACAGCTGAGATTGTATCAATACAGTTATGTGACATTTCGTTATCCTCATATAGGGGAACAAAATTTGCTGGGTTTATTGGCGGTGCACGTTTTATGGTCAAGCTTGGGTTTGCCAATAGGATCGCTGTGTATGTAGTGTGTCTGGATGCTGATAAGTGTTGTGTAGCTGCGTTTTGTAAAATAATACACACAGAATGTGGGACGTAGACTGTTACTGGATGTTCTAGAGTAATGTTGGCGCTTCTCGATACGCAGAACGCGGCTGCAGCAACTGACCGTAGACACGGAGCATACCCCAAGGCTACACTATCAAGTCTTTGTGAATAGTAGGCTATTGGTCTCATATTGTCGCAATGTCTCTGGGCTAGGATCCCTGTCGCATAGCCTTCTCTTTCTGCGGCAAAAAGTGAGAATTCCATACTGTAGTCTGGCATGCCAAGGCCGGGCGCTGTGGTTAAAGCTTCTTTCATTGCTTGGAACGCAAGTTGTAGTGTCGGAGTCCATGCGATCTGTTTGGGTTGGTCAGATAACGTTAGTGCACGAAGAGGCTGGTCTATCGCGGCGTAGTTGAACACGTGTTGGCGACAAAAATTAGCTGCTCCCAAAAATGATAGCATTTCTGTCTTTGATTTTGGATTGGGGCAGTTTTGCAGAGCTTGTATTCGGGTGTGGGATATTACCCGTTTCGAACCGTCGAGTGTGTGTCCCAGGTATTTTACTCTGGTTTTGCAAAACTGTAGTTTTGGCAATGACGCTTTGTGTCCTTTGTTTGCAAGGGCAGTCAATAGTATGACAGAGTCTGTGTGGCATGCTGCTTCACTTGGGGATGACAACAATAGGTCATCTATGAACATTAACAGTGTACTTCCGCCGGGGAACTGTATATCTTATAGGTCGTGGTGCAAAGCTTGACTATACAATGTTCCTGATTCTGTGTATCCTTGTGGTGCTCTTGTCCACGTCATTTGTTTACCATTAAATTCGAAAGCGAAAAGATATTGTGAGTCGGCATGGATTGGGAAACTAAAATATGCACTGGATAAATCCACGACTGTGTAATGTGTTGTTGTTGCGGGAATTAATGCCATTACTGTAGATGAATCAGAAACTAATGGGGTGATGGGGATCACACATTGATTTATGGCTCTCAAGTCTTGTATAAATCGCCAATCACGTTTGTTAGCCTTTATAATGGGACAAATTGGTGTGTTGCAAGGACTTTCGCAGTGTTTTAAAATGCCTTGTGATAGCAGTGATTCTATTACTGGTGTTATTCCATCGATGGCTTCCTGTTTCAGCGGATACTGCTTTAGTTTGGGAGGGGTACAATCTGGTTTCAGTGTGACTCTGTGGGGGACTGCAGATGTCATTAGCCCGACCTCAGTGGAGTGCGACGCCCACAGTTTATGAGGTACCTTAGACAATGAAGTTTCAGGAAGGAAAACAGCGTGTGGGGGCTCTGGTATGCATATCAATGGCCCTTCAATCATGAATGGGGGTATGGCTATTATGTATCCATCTTTCAATCTAGTTAAATTCCACCCATTTTTCATCTTAACAGTGTGGGAGGTAGCCGTTCTTTTGTCTGTCTGTAGTCTTATCATCATGGGGGACAAGTCCTGTTCTCCTTCCGCCGTGTCGAATGCGATTGATATGTGTGGGGTATAATCAGAGTCATGAATTGCCACTCTTTGAACTTCTGATAAGATTACTGTGGCTGCAATGCCTTCATGGGAGATATTTCTGAGAATGCTGGAAACAGTGTGGTCTTACCAATGGATGATTTTACCTTTTCTATATATACTTTTGGTACGTCTGTATCCCATTTGGACGCTGTTACGTGGTGTTCGGCCAGGAACTTCATCTGTAAACACCTCGCGTTCACTCCTGTGTCGGCTTCTGTTATTTCTTTCAATGCTGTGGAAACAAACTCATTGATAGGATCATTATTTAATTTCCATCTGTATTCTATCACATTTCCCACTCGTTGTGACATCATCTGTTGCATTTCAATTCTTTCTCCCTTCTCTGGTAGCTGTAAAAAGACTCCATCTTGTGAGCAGTAAATGTTAGCGTTCATTTTACAAAGCAAATCTCGTCCACAAAGGTTAACTGCTGCTTTAGATGTTAATAACAAAGAGTGTTCAGTTGAAAAAGAATCACTAGTTGATTCTATTTTAACTGGTATAGACAAAGGGATTGTCTGTGGGATGCCGCTTATCCCGACTGTTAATACAGACTGTCCAGACGATGGTAATGACATTGTACTCTCATCGATTGATGATTGTGTGGCTCCGGTGTCTATCATGAAAGTAACTTCTTTGTTATTTATCATTAAGTTAATTTTGGGTTCCTCTTCGGGATTTGCTGTTAATATTTGCATAACATTCTCCAGACAGATCTTTTTTTCCTGTTGGCACCTCTATGCGACATTCGTCGCCTCGTCTCCTTTGAACGGATCCACCATAGTGTAATCTGCATATGGTGGGGCGCTAGGATGGGGTTTGTGGGGCCTGCGTGAGTCTCTTTGCATATATTCCCCTTTGTTACCATTGTTTCTATTCTCCTTTGGACAATAGAACGCCACATGGCCCTTTTGTTGGCAAATATGACATGTTACATGGGGACACTCCTGTATTCGGTGTCCTGGTTGATTGCAGTGGTAACATGTTTGTACCCCGTTCCTCTGTGGAGGCCCGTTTCGCGTGTTCCCACCCCCACCCCTTTGGTTGTTTCCCTGGGGGTAATAATTTCTAGCTGGATAGCAGTGTATTGCTTCCTCTTCTACCACCTCTGGTCGAGATACAAAGACTCCGATGTCTTTGATGACACGTTTCTTGTCGTGATGCTGTCGTTCTATATTGATGGCTGCGTTCTTAACGTTTGTAATAGGAGAGCTCTCCCAATCTAACTGGACGGCTTTCAAATGTTTTCCAACGTGTGGTAGCAGGCCGTTAACGAAATAGGATACCTGGATTGCGAGTCCCTCGTCTGCCGTTAATCCGCTGTTCGCGGCCCAAGCCGCTTTGAATTTACTGTAAAATGCATTGACTGTTTCAGACTCGTTTTGAACGCAAGCTGTGATATTTGACATGCATGCATTTCGCCTTGCCAAACCTTGTACCGCGGCTGTTATCGCAGTAATACACTGTTCTCTAGTGTTGTTTTCACTCCAGGCATCACTGCTTGGAATAGCCATTTGCGTTGAGACGCTGTGATATTTATTTCCTAGACATCCCAACATTAGCTGTTTCATGTCTGTAGGGGTCGGGCTATAGCAATGGCATATTAAATCCAATTGTTCGATAAAACCCATTGGGTCTCTGTCGGGTTTGGGAAATTGTTCAACGAGTCCTTTTAATTCTGTCGGTGACCATGGTCGGTAAACTGTAGCGTTTACATTTTCGCCTAGTGGGACAATCCTCATAGGATATGTGCTGGTCGGTTTCTCGGATCTAGTGACCATTTGTAATGGTTCCGGAGTCGTTTTAACCTTTTCTATTTTATTCGCTGGTGGTGACGGCGGTTGCACTGTTGGTGAACTGTCCTGTGTTCTAGCAGGTCTATTGTTCCTTGATGGTCCTGCTTCTACATTTTCTCTTTCGTCTGGGTTCCTATCTAAAACCACATGTGCGTCTCTGTTAAACGTCACTCTTGTGGATATGTCATCGTCTGAATCGTCTTCTACCACGCTTGCGGTCAGGCTTGGATATAGGCCTTTAACATTTTTGATATTGGGCCTTGTGTTACTTTCTCTGTCTTTTCCGTTGTCAAGCGTTTTAGTTTGAGACTGCGTTATAATACTTTTTTCCGCCTCTTCTTTTAAACGTGTCATATTTCTCAAATCAATTTCACATTGCCACAAAACCAATGCATGTTCGATACGACTTTGTTTTCTCACGGTAAACGATCTGGCACGTTCACGGAAACTTTCGCGTACGCCTCTAAGTTTCCCGTTATGAAAACACCCTAGGACTGGCCAGTTGTTTTTTGTCCATTTTGACCACAATCCCAAATATTTTACAGCTATAGGTCCATATTTTGTTAGCATGAAGT
The DNA here is from genome assembly GCF_963971535.1 of Notolepis coatsorum. Lineage (NCBI taxonomy): Eukaryota > Metazoa > Chordata > Actinopteri > Aulopiformes > Paralepididae > Notolepis > Notolepis coatsorum. The sequence continues at coordinate 65,935,355 of NC_140174.1, forward strand.
CGCACGGAGAGTTGCCGGTAACGTCATTTTTGCTTAGTGAACGCCCCATGATACCAGCTATATGCTCCGCGTTGCCCTCGATGTAACGTCCCTGATATGATCACCCGTGTTGTCAAACCGGTATGACTGGTAAACAGTGAGGAGGAGAGAGAGAGAGAGAGATAGACAGACAAATAACTAGAACAAATGCCCTGTTTTTAGTTATAACTAAATAACTGTATATAAGGTGGAGACCAGACACTCAATCTTATATATTTGGTATCTTAATTATAACTTATTTTGTATACTTGGTATCTTAATTATAACTTATTAACTGTAGCAATCTATATTGTTCTAGAGAACCAATTTGGGTATTCATGCAAGTCAAAGTTAATTTGTCAGGGCTGATTCTAAGATATATGTATTTCAGTTGTATACTGCTATACCTAATTTAGATGTTGAATCATTATACATATTATTCCAATTACTTTATGTATCGTTATCACTATGTAATTTATAGTGCCGTTATCATTACCTATCGTGAAACCGGAAGTGGAACCAAAACTACAATTCCCAACCGGAAATCACTACCGGAAATCACTTTCCTGGCTTCCTTGTATAACGTTAAAGGATAACTCCACTATTTTGGGAAATTAGCTTATTTAACATCTTCCCTGGAGTTAGACAAGAAGATGCATACCTTTTTTGTCTCTGTGCGTGCATTTTAGCTTTGGGAATAGATGCTCCGTTAGCATAGCTTAGCTTCATCACTGGAAGTGAGGCAGGACAGTAGCCTTACAGTGCCTTACAGTGTATTGCAAGGTCTGACATTGACCAAACTTGATATGCATGATCTTGGTGGGCTCTAGGTCAACTCCTGAAAAGGGGGTCAATGTCAGACCTTGCAATCAAAAGTTAGGGGCGCACTGAAATTATGGCAAGGGTTATTAGCCCCCTAACTTTTGATTGCAAAGTCTGACATTGACCCCCTTTTCAGGAGTTGACCTAGAACCCACCAAGGTCATGCATATCAAGTTTGGTCAATGTCAGACCTTGCAATACACTGTAAGGCACTGTAAGGCTACTGTCCTGCCTCACTTCCAGTGATGAAGCTAAGCTATGCTAACGGAGCATCTATTCCCAAAGCTAAAATGCACGCACAGAGACAAAAAAGGTATGCATCTTCTTGTCTAACTCCAGGGAAGATGTTAAATAAGCTAATTTCCCAAAATAGTGGAGTTATCCTTTAACTCGTCTCTCAATGCTTTGCGATATCAGCCGGTTCGTTCTTAACTCAATAAAACACCTCGGCGGGTTATAATACTGTGCACATACAAACAAGACTCAAACAGACAAACAAACGAAAATACATAAAAGTTAACGTGTGTATATACCTGGTCTGTATTGGATCGCTTGTTCGTTTAGTCGGCCAGCACTCTGCTGCGACAAGGCATTTATACCCTTGATCTATCTATACATCGTCTTTTAAAACATAACGACTGTAACTGAGGGGTACAATTCCCTGACTGTATTGATAAGTATGGTATCATTAAACCACTACCGCTTGATGTACTTTAACTTCTGGCCATCCAGTACACGATATCTAAGTATGATGAACACTTTCCCACATATGAAACCAGGTCCACACAAATATAACAGTTGAAGGTTTAATATAGCAAAGGGTATATACAACATTCACTTAATTACATTTATGATTTGAATGCACTTGTAAGGCAAATGAGTATTCGTAGGCAAATCAACACTGAATGTCCAATCTCTGGTTACGCAGGAAGCAAGTATACAACCTGGTTCTTTAGGGAAACTATAGCGATGGTACTTAAGGATTATAGCGGGATACTAAAGGGGTCCTGCTGGTTGTAAGTCAGTAAGGGGGGGGGGGGGTTTGGAGAGCCGTCAGCTGCATCCCATCTGGCCAACGATTCCTGGGGAGAATTCAGGTACATAAAACAGTGCCCGCAGGATCTTGATCCACAGATGAATACACTTGGGCCCTCTTGTAGACGGTAGCTGTAGGTCCACAACGAAGGAGAAGCGAGGCGGCCTCGGTCTGGGTTGAGCGCCGTCTCACCTGGGCTCCTCTCGGGGGTAATTCCAACACTCACTGGCGTTGGCTGTTATCCGCTCCACAAATCAAAGCACCCAAAGCAAATAGATATTCCATGCCGTATAGGCTCAGCAGTCGTCCGGGTAGGTAATCCAATGTGCAGGTCCACTCGTCCTCGCCCAGAACTCCTCGGATGAAAGCACCACGCGTGGTCTGCCCAGCCTGGTTAAGACTCTAGATAACGCGAGGAACGATGGGGGTGCTGCTCACTTTAGAACTTTAACCGAACGATGCACCATACATAATAGACTATTATTACTTAATAGAAATACGTCCCACTCGACGGTACAGTGCCAAACTATGACAATTCAGCTATGAATTTACACGAGGTCTCAATGCCTATTCTGGGGCCAAAATAGGCCATACTGCACCACACGTGGGTCGTGGGTGAGGCTTCACGTCTGTTACTAGGTTGGAGGGTAAAGGACTAATGGACTAAAAGAAAGTTCTACTTTACTTGCGCCCTATTTATATGCACGGTGAACAAATAGTACCATTCGTATTTCGGTAGCCGTATTCCTACGCGGAACCGGGGCTAGTTGGGACATGTTCGTCGGCACTATTGAACTTGACTCAAGGGGCCTGTCTGCTGGCGCCAGGTTCTTGTCCAATGAGAGAATGAACTATTATGGGCTGTAGTAGACTAAAGGGATATTCAGTGTATATGTACAAAGAATATACAAGGGATATCAAACGATATACAAATACTATTAAATATATATCCATAAATAAATATATATATTCGGTTTAATCTGATCCTTCACAACAGCCGCACCCTAATTAGTCCCACCTAATTAGCTAAGCAGAGACAGATTAACCGCACTGTCTACCACTCAAGGTCCGCTGTAAGGGTCAGTCAACTCACAAAGTCATGGGGTCATGGTCGTCATCGATAGTGTCTGGGAGTCTTGGCAGTTCTAGTAGCCTCGCCACGGGTCGTGTGTAAGTCCGCCCTTGGACGAGCACTTCAGCTGCTCGGACCTTGCCAACGGCACCGGTGATCACTTTGCTTACGCGGCCAGCCGGCCACATAGCTCTGGGTAGTGACTGGTCGATAATCATGACGACTGTTCCTTCTGTCAAATTGTCTCTCTCTTTTACCCACTTCTGGCGGGTCTGTAGAGACGGTAGATAGTGGAGTAGGAAGCTATTCCAAAACTTGTCAGCCAGTACTTGACTGTACCTCCACATTCTTCGGCCGTTCGCTTCTTCAGGCCTGTACATTGTCTGGGGTAGCGCGGGGTCCAGCCGCCCCATCAAGAGTGTGTTGGGGGTGACTGGGTCGACATCTGCTACATCACTTGAGACGTAACCGAGGGGCTTGGAGTTCAATACTCCCTCGATCTCCGTGAGGACTGTCATTAGGACTTCTTCCGCCACAGTCTGGGCCCCAAGCACGGCGTACAGGGCTGTCTTTATAGAACGTACTTCTCGTTCCCAGGTTCCACCGAAGTGGGGTGCGTTCGGGGGATTAAACTGGAAGTCAATCTGGGATGGAGCGAGGTGGGTCTTAAGTTCTGGGCCCATAGCTTGGAAGCTCTCTCTCAGCTCTCTTTCTCCGCCTTTGAAGTTTGTCCCGTGATCAGACAACAATGTAGACGGTTTTCCTTTCCGCGATGTGAATCTTCGGAAGGCCATAAGGAATGAGTCTGTGCTCATGGTTGGAAGGAGTTCGATATGTATCGCTCAGGTGGTCATGCATTTGAATACAATACCCCACCGCTTCTCGGTTCCTCTTCCTTTCTTTATATACAACGGGCCAAAACAGTCCATGCCTGTGGCGTGAAAGGGCTTGTCGCCGAGTCGGAGGCGACAGGGAGGTAGGTCAGCCATCCGGGGTATGCTGGGCTGCGCGCGCCACTTTCGGCAGTCTAGACAGGTTCGCTGGAAGCGTCGCACTGCTTCTCTCCCTTGAAGTATCCAATAGCGACGTCTGATCTCTGCGAAGACTCTCTCTGCTCCTGCGTGGTGCACATCCTTGTCGTATTTCTTTATGATCAGCTCTGTGACCTTGTGTCGGCTGTTCAAGACTATCGGGTACTTAACGTCATCCGGTAGGTCGGGGGCTCTCCGCAGACGACCACCCACTCTGATGAGATTATGGGCGTCACTCTCGGGTGCCAGGTGGAGCAGTCTGCTGTCTGATGGGACGGGCTTTCCTCCCTGTAGACAGTCTAGCTCATCGGGGAACGAGTCTCTCTGGGCTCGTTGTAGTAGAAGAAGTTCTGCTTCTTCGTAGTCAGCTGCTGAAATGTCAGTGGTGGGCTGAATCTCTGGGTGGTGCCACAGGAATGTCTTTATCTGCGCACTCTCTAGGGTGAGGCAATCATCTATGTTGGGGGCTGTGGAGGCGACTGTGCTCAATCCACAGAACATAGGTTTCTTGTTTTCAGCCTCCTCTTTACTCGCTTCCCGTGGGGTGGGCGTAGGCCACTCTTCTTCCGGGAGCTTGAGGAACTCTGGTCCGTCACTGTAGATGTTGTGACGGGTGAGGTCATCTAGGGACATTCCCCGGGTGATGACGTCAGCTGGGTTGTGTTTGGTGTCCACATACCGCCAGCTCGCTGCTTCTGTTAACTCTTGAATCTCTGTGACTCTGACTCCCACGAAGACCTTGTATCTGCATGAATCAGACTTGATCCATGTGAGTACTGTCGTAGAGTCTGACCACAAGATTGTTCTTTGCACCGGGATGGTGAGTTCACGTTGGATTAACGTGGCTAGATGCGCTCCTGCTAGGGCTGCGCAGAGCTCTAGACGCGGGATAGATTGTTGCTTTCGTGGGGCTACTCTTGAGTGAGCCAGGACGAAAGCGGTGTGTATCTCTCCTCCCTTCTCTTGGGCACGCAAGTAGGCCACAGATCCATAGGCTACTTCGGAGGCGTCGCTGAAGACGTGTAGATCCATCTTGCATGTCTCTGGCCTCACTGTGGGTGGGAAGTAGCTGCGGCGTATGTTGACGCCTGGGAGTGAGCGGAGTTCCGTCTCCCACTCTCTCCATGTGGAGGCAAGGTGTGCGGGTATTGGGTCGTCCCAGCCCTGGTCCTTGTCCCATAGTGCTCGTACAATCATCTTTGCCCTGGTGGTGTAAGGTAGAATACATCCCAACGGGTCATATTGTCTGGCGAGTGTTCTGTACACACTCCGTCTGGTGGTCGGTATCGCCGTCGACCTTCCCTGCTCCGTGGTCAGGGGTTTGTGTCTATAGTGGAGCGAGTCTGTTTTGAAGCGCCAGACTAGTCCTAGTGTCATTTCTTGGGCTTCTCCTGGGATGGTCGCCATCCAGGTCTCGCTACTGGCTGCCTTGTCCGCGGGGGAGAGGCTGCGCAATACTTGCGGGTCGCTGCTGGCCCACTGCCTGAGATCAAAGCCGCCTTTGATCAGGGAGGCGCGTAGCTTGAGTAGGAGAGCCTCGGCTTCTTCTTGGGTCGAAACGCTTTGTAAACAGTTGTCCACGTAGAAACTGTTCTTCACACTGTGTCGGACCTCTTCATCTGCTGCTGGGTCCTCTGCGACGTGTTTCTGCAGTGCAAATGTAGCACAGCACGGGCTGCATGTGGTTCCGAAGGGGAGGACTTCCCATTGGTAGATAGCTGGGTGCTCATCTCCGATCCTCTCTCTCCATAGGAACCGCAGTAGGGGCTTATCCTCCTCCACTAGTCTCACCTGCAGGAACATCCCTTTGATATCCCCGCTGATAGCCACCTTGTCCTGGCGGAAGCGTAGTAGCACGCCTAGTAGAGAGGGGCAGAGTGTGAGCCGGGCAAGAGCTCTTTATTCAGATTCTGGGATCCGATCTGGTAGCTGCAGTTAAACACAATGCGATCCTTGCCGTTGTGGTGGACCTTGTGGTGCGGCACGTACCATGATTCGGTCGTCTGATCGGCCTCTTTAATGTCAATCTTCATTACGTGTCTCGCTGTGATTAGCTTCTCAATCTCAGCGCGGTACACACTCTCTTGAGCGGGGTCTTTGGCTAGGCGCCGCTCTGTGTTCAATAGATACCGCTCCGTAGCTTCTTTCGTGGCGTGAAAGGTGGGCATTCCCTCTCGCCTCAGGAGTGGAGTTGCGTATCTCATCACTCCGCCGACTGTGACTCTCTTTGTCCCTTGCTCGAGGAGGTTTATGGCGTAAATGTCTTCTTTAGAACGAATGTCTTTCTTTTCGTTCTTAAAGGGCATTGTCTCTAGTGTCCATAGCCTCTCGACATGCTGCAGGAGAGTGGTGTCTTCTTCTGTCACTCTGGAGTGGAGGCAGCTAGTGGCTGCTGTTCGGTTGAGAGATTTAGCGAGGGGGCCTTGTAGTGTCCATCCTAGGCGGGTCTCGACTACTGCAGGACAGCCTCTGGGTCCTGTATGGACCCGGTCTATCGGGACTATGAGGTCTGCATGGTCGGAGCCTATCAGCAGGGTCGGGGTGGCGCCGTCTATGAGCGGGATAGGTAGTTGACGCAGGTGCACATATTTATCCATCAGTTTGGCGATGGGGTAGGTGTACTGTGATAGTCCTATTTCTTGGCTGGTGAAAGCATTTGTAATCCTATACCGTCTCTCTGGCTGCCCGCTTGCTGCGATAGTGAAGGAGACATTCTCGCCTTTTATCGTCTTTAAATCTCTTCTTATTGTCCGAATCGTCATCTGGTTCTCGCTCCCCCGCAGTCCCAGCTGGGCCGCAGCGGATGCGAGGAGAAGGGTCTTCTCTGAACCGTCATCAAGGACGGCGTAAGTGTCCATGACTTTATCTTGGTGGCTCAATGTTACACGGACTACCTTTAAGAGCACCTGGGCGCCGCTGCTGCTGGCGGGGTCAATGTACATGACACTTGCCTTTGTGCTGCTCGATGGTGCAGGTGCAGGCTTTCTTCTGTTACTGTCGTGTAGGACATCTAGGTGGGCTCCGTCACACCGACTGCACCTCTTCTTTAGGCGGCACTCGGCTGCCATGTGACTGCGCGCACATCGGTAACAGCGCCTGTTGGACTTTATCCATTGACTCACTTCTTCTGCATTCATCTTCTTGAACAGGTCACATTGTGACAGCCAGTGTTCCTTCTCGCAGTACGGGCACACCATCTTCCACTTCTCTTTTCTCGAGGGGGTACTGTGGTTCTTACTGCTCTGTACTGATTCTGATTGGTGCATGACAGTCACTGATCTTCTTCCATCGTTTACTCTCCTAGGTCCCTCTCTGGAGCTTGGTGTGCTCCGCACGAATGTATCCAAGCGTAGGCTGCTGACTTCTCTCTTCAGGAAGTCGGCTAAATCGAGGAGGGATGGTTCGGGACCGTTAGGATCACGGTGGTCTCTTTGCCGCCTAAAGCGCTCTTGTCTGGCGGGCGGCAGCTTCTCTAAAATCCTCTCGACGTTAGAGTTGGCGTATAGCTCGTGCATACCCTTTTCTCGTTGCGCTCCCAGCATCCCTACCAGGGACTGCACTTTTATAGACAGGTCGTCTAGTGAGCGATTGTCTGTTGCTGGGGGTAGGCGGTCAATATGCCTTATCTCTTGGATTACGTAATCCCATATACGTCCATATCTCTGGTCCAGCGCTGCTAGAGCCGCGGTGTATGGGGTCGTAGAGGTGGCATAGGCTAGCGCTATATTGTGCGCTCGGGGTACTTTCAGGTGCTTCAGTAATATTGCATACTTGTCGCGTTCGTCAACGACATCCACCATCATTGTCTCTAAGCACATCCGGAGCTCCGTGTACTGTGCTCGATTCTCATGGGTGAAGTCTGGAAACGTCGGTGTGCCAATGTATGACGCCGTGGATGGCTGGCACATCGGTGAGCGTTGGGAGAGAGGCCTCCTAGGCGAGTCTCCTCTTGCGCCTCTCTGTGGGCTGGTACCGGCAAGGTACCATGGCCCGCTGGTCCAGGTGCTGTTCCTCGGGGCTGGTCGTGCGTCATGCTCACCCGTGAATAGAGTCGGGGGTCTGTAGCGCAGCGCCGCGGGGGTATAGCCTGGGCTGTACTGGACCTCCTGGTCCGGTGGAGTACTGTGCTGTCGTCGGGCTTGGTTCTCCTCCTCTCCCTCTTCTTCTTCTGTCAGGTCCTCTAGATCCTGTAGTCGTTTATTTAGCCTCTCCGCAGTGTATGCTGCTCCTTCCTTGTAGCTGGGTCTCGCTTGGACCGGTCGGGGAAGGGGGTCTGCGGGGGGTATAGGCTCTCTCTGGTGGTCAAGTTCAGGGTCGCTTGGTCGGTTAGGGGATGCTGCCCTTGACTGTTGTATCGACGAGGCCCTTGAACCCCTGGCGGAGGGAGAGGGTGGATGAGAGCGATGTCGCGCTCTGCTTCTCTTTGGGCACCGTCAGCGGCGCGCTGGGTGTCGGACCGGTTTCTTGCCATATTCTCTTCCGTCTGAAGGCGTCTCATCTCCAGGCGTATGTGCTCTTCTTCGCTCCGTTGCTGTGTTTGGAGTCGATCGCGTTCACCCTGAAGTCGATCGCGTTCACCCTGGAGTCGATCGCGTTCGGTAGAGGCTGTCAGGCTGACGAGGAACGCCTGTGACAGCATCCTCTCCGCCTCGCTGGGGGAAGACGCTTGTAGAGGTGAGCCGCTCCTGGCTGTCCTCGTTGGGGAGTCCTGGAGCTCTATCTCCTCGGCGCTCTCCTCATCTTGTTCCGTGCAGGGTTCCACCTCTGGAGGGTTGTCTTCCTCCCGGAGCTGGTCGGGGACTACTTCTTCGGTATTGGCGGGGGGTAAAGGCATGTCTGTTCCCTCCTGGTCCCCACCGTGAGCTTGGTCAGTTATATTAGAACCCACTAGGGCCTCTGTGGTCGGGGTAACCTGGTCGTTAAGGTCAGACATAATTTTACTTTCTACTTTTACCGCGTTTACCGTCTGTAGAAGGCTAGGTAGTTGACTGACAGCGTAATCCTCTAAGTACTGAGGTGTCTGTCGTCTGCGCCGCGGGCGTTCTACTTTAGGAGGACCGTTTCGTGGAGTGTTCATCATAGGCCATTTCAATATTAATAACACTATATTAATATTACACTAGTTACCCTCCGGCTCGAAGGACCAATTGTAACTGAGGGGTACAATTCCCTGACTGTATTGATAAGTATGGTATCATTAAACCACTACCGCTTGATGTACTTTAACTTCTGGCCATCCAGTACACGATATCTAAGTATGATGAACACTTTCCCACATATGAAACCAGGTCCACACAAATATAACAGTTGAAGGTTTAATATAGCAAAGGGTATATACAACATTCACTTAATTACATTTATGATTTGAATGCACTTGTAAGGCAAATGAGTATTCGTAGGCAAATCAACACTGAATGTCCAATCTCTGGTTACGCAGGAAGCAAGTATACAACCTGGTTCTTTAGGGAAACTATAGCGATGGTACTTAAGGATTATAGCGGGATACTAAAGGGGTCCTGCTGGTTGTAAGTCAGTAAGGGGGGGGGGGGTTTGGAGAGCCGTCAGCTGCATCCCATCTGGCCAACGATTCCTGGGGAGAATTCAGGTACATAAAACAGTGCCCGCAGGATCTTGATCCACAGATGAATACACTTGGGCCCTCTTGTAGACGGTAGCTGTAGGTCCACAACGAAGGAGAAGCGAGGCGGCCTCGGTCTGGGTTGAGCGCCGTCTCACCTGGGCTCCTCTCGGGGGTAATTCCAACACTCACTGGCGTTGGCTGTTATCCGCTCCACAAATCAAAGCACCCAAAGCAAATAGATATTCCATGCCGTATAGGCTCAGCAGTCGTCCGGGTAGGTAATCCAATGTGCAGGTCCACTCGTCCTCGCCCAGAACTCCTCGGATGAAAGCACCACGCGTGGTCTGCCCAGCCTGGTTAAGACTCTAGATAACGCGAGGAACGATGGGGGTGCTGCTCACTTTAGAACTTTAACCGAACGATGCACCATACATAATAGACTATTATTACTTAATAGAAATACGTCCCACTCGACGGTACAGTGCCAAACTATGACAATTCAGCTATGAATTTACACGAGGTCTCAATGCCTATTCTGGGGCCAAAATAGGCCATACTGCACCACACGTGGGTCGTGGGTGAGGCTTCACGTCTGTTACTAGGTTGGAGGGTAAAGGACTAATGGACTAAAAGAAAGTTCTACTTTACTTGCGCCCTATTTATATGCACGGTGAACAAATAGTACCATTCGTATTTCGGTAGCCGTATTCCTACGCGGAACCGGGGCTAGTTGGGACATGTTCGTCGGCACTATTGAACTTGACTCAAGGGGCCCGTCTGCTGGCGCCAGGTTCTTGTCCAATGAGAGAATGAACTATTATGGGCTGTAGTAGACTAAAGGGATATTCAGTGTATATGTACAAAGAATATACAAGGGATATCAAACGATATACAAATACTATTAAATATATATCCATAAATAAATATATATATTCGGTTTAATCTGATCCTTCACAACAACGACCGAATCCTGAACTTCGAAATTTAATAGCGATATATTAGATTATATATACCTTTTAATCATACTCTCGGTCCCTTGAACCCGCGATTAATGTCCCGTTAAATGTACATTCACGTACTGCCGAGGCATCGCCGGTCTCCTTCCCGCTCTCTGTATGATTAATTGATTAATTCAATCCAAATATATCGTTTTCAGGAATGGAAGAGGTTGTGAGCTTAGTTTAAGGTTGCATCTATGAATATATATCGTTACTCTGTTAAATCTAATTCGATTATAACAGCTTCTCGGTCCTAACGTCCCGCCTCTTTGCCAAAAGAATCATAGAATAGTTTCTAAGAGAGTAGCGTGTTCCAATGATATCACTCTAATAAGCTCACGTATCTCCTTTTGTTGCCTATATTTCAGCCTGAATTAGACTTGGGTTAGCAATCCGACAACCTTACTGTGTGCCTTAGCTTTTGGTCGGCTCCGACTCGACCAGGAATAGCACTTCAACCTATAGCAAATCCTATCAGAACCTCCTGATATAGGACCGGAGTACACGCGTTTCCCCCGTAACAAATCCCAATACAGCCCAGATATTCAATACACGTTATTCTATTGTCCAGCCATAGTCTCGAATATTAAAACACACTGTAAATGCTCACCTTGTGTAGAGAGAAGTGGGGATCACACCAATGTGTTCCAGATACCGGCCGGCCTAAACTAATCCTTTTCTCTCTACACCTGAGAACAGATCAGTCTGCACAAAACTCGAAGTTCGCGACGCCAAATTGTAGGATAATAATAGTATTCAAATAGGAATAGAGTCAATTGACTTGCTCACTCAGAGGGTCCAGATAATAAGGTTTATTACCCAGATCAAATCAAATCATTACAACAATAGAGAATATGGCTGGAGATCTTACCTAAACAGACCAGCTCCGTCAGTCAGGTAAAAAGATCTTGCTCCCCAGTCGGGGGAGCAGTTAAGTACCAGGTGAACAATGGGGGGGGGGTGGGGGAAGGGGAGGGGAGGAAGGGGGCGTAGTTCATACATCAATATATTCCACACAGGCCTAGAGACAGACCTAGTGCCAGCCCTAGAGACAGACCTAGTGACATCCTTAGTGACATGCCTAGAGACAGGCCTATAGTGACAGACCTAGTGCCAGCCCTAGAGACAGACCTAGTGACATCCCTAGTGACAGGCCTAGTGCCAGCCCTAGAGACAGACCTATTGACAGACCTAGTGACTGCCCTAGAGACAGACCTAGTGACAGCCCTAGTGACAGAGCTAGAGACAGACCTAGTGACTGCCCGAGTGACTGACCAAGAGACAGACCTAGTGACAGACCTAGAGACAGACCTAGTGACAAACCTAGAGACAGACCTGGTGACAGCCCTAGATACAGAGCTAGAGACATACCTAGTGCCAGCCCTGGAGACAGGCCTAGTGACAGGCCTAGTGAGATACCTAGAGACAGACCTAGTGACAGACCTAGAGACAGACCTGGTGACAGACCTAGTGACAGACCTAGTGACAGACCTAGAGACAGAGCTAGAGACAGACCTAGTGACTGCCCAAGAGACAGACCTAGTGACAGACCTAGAGACAGACCTGGTGACAGACCTACAATAGTGACAGACCTACAATAGTGACAGCCCTATTGACAGACCTAGTGACAGACCTACAATAGTGACAGCCATGGGCGTAGCTGGGGGGGGGGGGGGGGGTAGCTTAGGATGATCCCAAGGGCCCAGCACTGGGGGGGGGGGGCAACATTTTTTTTTCTTTTTACTAGACATCACTCTGTGTATTATTGATGCTCTCATTGATACTATGTTTGTTTCTGAAGTGTGTGTGTGTGTGTGTGTGTGTGTGTGTGTGTGTGTGTGTGTGTGTGTGTGTGTGTATATGTGTGTGTGTGTGTGTGTGTGTGTGTGTGTGTGTGTGTGTGTGTGTGTGTGTGTGTGTGTGTGTGTGTGTGTGTGTGTGTGTGTGCGTGTGTGAGATATATATAGAGAGAGGGGGGGCTTTGGTAGACTATTGCATTGGTCCATTCATTGAAGATGAACGCAATGCGACATCCTTTACTAGGCTCACCCACCAACAGTGCAGGTGCTGAACTGCTGATCCGAATGTATAGGTAAAAACCATATTATGCGTTTTCATCAATAAGAAAATGGCCCAAAAAAATTCCGCTTGCGCGCTTACGCGCGCTCGCATTCACTGGGGGCCTACAAATACATTCTTTCATGGGGCCCAGAATCGGGAGCTACACCCCTGGTGACAGCCCTAGTGACAGACCTAGTGACAGCCCCAGTGACAGACGTGGTACATGTGTGTACAAATAATTAGACTCAAAGTCTCTCTTAGATGCTGTATGGTAATTTTGGTTGGGCAGTGGGGACACCGCTGTTACAAGTCTTGGTATTGTACTGGCTTCTAGTAACATTTAGAATAGATTTGAAGGTTCTCCTCCTTATAAAGCCTTAAATGGAACAGGACCAAGCTACACTGCCAATACGCTTGTCAACTATGTGCCACTGCCCCCAAGAAAACTACGATAATCTACTACTGTTTCCCAGTAACAACCAAAAGAAAATCGGGGGTTGCAGCTAGGGATGCTCGATATTGGCTTCTTTACCGATACCGATATACCGATATTGTCCAACTCTTAATTTCCGATACCGATATCACATTTTAATGCCGATATCGGCCGATAATATCGGTAGGCCGATAATATCGGACATCATTTCTATAGAAATGTAAAAAAAAAAAAAAAAAAAAAAAAAAAAAAAAAAAAAAAACGATACCGATATTTTCCGATATCACATTTTAATGCCGATATCGGCCGATAATATCGGTAGGCCGATAATATCCGACATCTCTAGTTGCAGCCGTTGCTAATTACCCACCAACACTATGGAAAATGTACATAGACATTAGGGAGGCTAGCTAACTAAATATTTTCAAAAGTATTTCTTCACCTTGGTCTTTTAATGCACTCTGCCACTTTGCACTCACTACTGTACAGTACACTGTGATTATTGTATTGTAAGTGAGAGCTATATTATTGTTGTTTATGCTGTTATTGTATGCTATTTCTGCTCCAATTTTGAAGACTGCCATGTTTAAAACTGTGTGGGTATCAAACAGGAAGAAAGACTGTCAGGCTCTAAACCTTTCTTATTCTCTGCATTGCTATGCTATTTTATGCTCATTTGATGTTTATTACATCTGTGAAGCACTTACAAGGTGCTATACAAATAAAGTGTATGTTAATAATAATAATAATAATAATAATAATAATAATAATAATAATAATAATAATAATAATAATAATAATAATAATAATAATAATAATAATAATATAATAATAATAATAATAATAATAATAATAATAATAATAATAATAATAATAATAATAATAATAATAATAATAATAATAATAATAATAATAATAATAATAATAATAATAATAATTGTTGTGAAGGATCAGATTAAACCGAATCTATATATTTATTTATGGATATATATTTAATAGTATTTGTATATCGTTTGATATCCCTTGTATATTCCTTGTACATATACACTGAATATCCCTTTAGTCTACTAACAGCCCATAATAGTTTCATTCTCTCATTGGACAAGAACCTGGCGCCAGCAGCCAAGCCCCTTGGTTCAAGTTCAATCGTGCCGACGAACATGTCGTTACTAGCCCGGTTCCGCGTAGGAATACGTCTGGCGAAATACGAATGGTACTATTTGTTCACAGCGCATATATATATGGCGCAAGTAAAGTAGAACTTTCTTTTAGTCCCTTAGCCCTTAGTTCTTTACCCTCCAACCTAGTGGCAAGACGTTAAGCCTCACCCACGATACACGTGTGGTGCAGTATGGTCAGCTTGGCCTCAGAATGGCATTGAGACATTGTGTGGATTAATAGTTGAATTGTCATAGTTTGGCACTATACCGTCGAGTGGGACGTATTTCTATTAAGTTAATAATAGTCTATTATGTATGGTGCATCGTTCGGTTAGAGTTATAAAGTGAGCAGTACCCCCATCGTTTCCTGGCGTTATCTAGAGTCTTAACCAGGCTGGGCAGACCACGTGTGGTGCTTTCATCCGAGGAGTTCTGGGCCAGGACGAGTGGACCTGCACATTGGATTACCTTACCCGGACGACGGCGAGCCCTACACGGCTTGGATTATCTACTTGCTTTGGGTGCTTTGATTTATGCCATGGATAACAGCCAACACTGGTGAGTGTTGGAACTACCCCCCGAGAGGAGTCCAGGTGAGACGGCGCTCTACCCCGAGTGATGTCGCCTCACGTCTCTTCGTTGTGGACCGGCAGCTACCGTCTACAAGAGGGCCCAGCTGTATTCATCTGTGGACCAAGGTTCTGTGGGCACCGTGTTCAGCACTCTGAATTCTCCCAAGAAATCGTTGGCCAGATGGGATATCGCCAGCGGCTCTCCTAACCCCCCCCCCCCCTACTGACTTACAACCAGCGGGACCCCCTTTTAGTATATCCAGCTATAATCATTTAAGTACCATCGCTATAGTTCCCTAAAGAACCAGGTTGTATACTTGCTTCCTGCGTAACCAGAGATTGGACATTCAATGTTGATTTGCCCTGCGAATACTCATTTGCCTTACAAGTGCATTCAAATCATAAATGTCATTAAGTGAACGTTGTATATACCCTTTGCTATATAAAATATTCAATTTATACATTTGTGTGGACTTGGTTTCATGGTGGGAAAGTGTTCATCATATCTATATCATGTACTGTGTGGCCAGTAGTTAAAGTACATAATCGGTAGTGGTTTAATGATACCATACTTATCAATACAGTCAGGGAATTGTACCCCTCAGTTACAATTGGTCCTTCGAGCCGGATGGTAACTAGTGTAATATTAATATAGTGTTATTAATATTGAAATGGCCTATGATGAACACTCCACGAAACGGTCCTCCTAACGTAGAACGCCCGCGGCACAGACGACAGACACCTCAGTACTTAGAGGATTACGCTGTCAGTCAACTACCTAGCCTTCGACAAACGGTAAACGCGGTAAAAGTAGAAAGTAAAATTATGTCTGACCTTAACGACCAGGTTACCCCGACCACAGAGGCCCTAGTGGGTTCTAATGTAACTGACCAAGCTCACAGTGGGGACCAGGAAGGAGCTGACATGCCTTTACCCCCCCCCAATACCGAAGAAGTAGTCCCCGACCAGCCCCGGGAGGAAGACAACCCTACAGAGAGAGAACTCTGCACAGAAGAAGAGGAGGAGAGCGCCGAGGAAATAGAGCTCCGGGACTCCCCAACGAGTACCGACAGGAGCGGCTCACCTCTACAACCGTCTTCCCCCAGCGAAGCGGAGAGGATGCTATCACAGGCGTTCCTCGCCAGCCTGACAGCCTCTACCGAACGCGATCGACTTCAGGGTGAACGCGATCGACTTCAGGGTGAACGCGATCGACTCCAGACACAGCAACGGAGCGAAGAAGAGCGCATACGCCTGGAGATGAGACGCCTTCAGACGGAAGAGAATATGGCAAGAGACCGGGCCGACGCCCAGCGCGCCGCTGCCGGTGCCCAAAGAGAAGCAGATCTCACCAAGCGCGAAGCCGAGCGCGACAGACTACAAGCGCAGCTAATGGAGCAGCTGATCCTCAAGGCAACACCCTCTCCCTCCGCCAGGGGTTCAAGGAACTCGTCGAGACAACAGTCAAGGGCAGCGTCTCCTAACCGAGCAAGCGACCCTGAACTTGACCAACAGACCAAGCCTATACCCCCCGCAGACCCCCTTCCCAGACCGGTCCAAGCGAGACCCAGCTACAAGGAAGGAGCAGCATACACTGCGGAGAAGCTAAATAAACGACTACAGGATCTAGAGGACCTGATAGAAGAAGAAGAGGGAGAGGAGGAGAACCAAGCCCGACGACAGCACAGTACTCCACCGGACCAGGAGGTCCAGTACAGCCCAGGCTATACCCCCGCGGCGCTGCGCTACAGACCCCCGACCCTATTCACGGGTGAGCACGACGCACGACCAGCCCCGAGGAATAGCACCTGGACCAGCGGGCCATGGTACCCTGCCGGTACCAGCCCACAGAGAGGCGCAAGGGGAGACTCGCCTAGGAGGCCTCTCCCCCAACGCTCGCCGATGTATCAGCCATCCACGGCGTCATACATTGCCACACCGACGTTTCCAGACTTCACCTATGAGAATCGAGCACAGTACACGGAGCTCCAGATGTGCTTAGAGACAATGATGGTGGATGTCGCTGATGAACGCCACAAGTATGCAATATTACTGAAGCACCTGAAAGTACCCCGGGCGCACAATATAGCGCTAGCCTATGCCACCTCTACGACCCCATACACCGCGGCTCTAGCAGCGCTGGACCAGAGATATGGACGTATATGGGATTACGTAATCCAAGAGATAAGGCATATTGACCGCCTACCCCCAGCAACAGACAATCGCTCATTAGACGACCTGTCTATAAAAGTGCAGTCCCTGGTAGGGATGCTGGGAGCGCAACGGGAAAAGGGTATGCACGAGCTATACGCCAACTCTAACGTCGAGAGGATTTTAGAGAAGCTGCCACCCGCCAGACAAGAGGGCTTCAGGCGGCAGAGAGACCACCGTGATCCTAACGGTCCCGAACCATCCCTCCTCGATCTAGCCGACTTCCTGGCGAGAGAAGTCAGCAGCTTACGACTGGATACGTTCGTGCGGAGCACACCAAGCTCCAGAGAGGGACCCAGGAGAATAAACGATGGAAGAAGATCGGTGACTGTCATGCACCAATCAGAATCAGTACCGAGCAGTAAGAACCACAGTACCCCCTCGAGAAAAGAGAAGTGGAAGATGGTGTGCCCGTACTGCGAGAAGGAACACTGGCTGTCACAATGTGACCTGTTCACAAAGATGAATGCAGAAGAAGTGAGTCAATGGATAAAGTCCAACAGGCGCTGTTACCGATGTGCGCGCAGTCACATGGCAGCCGAGTGCCGCCTAAAGAAGAGGTGCAGTCGGTGTGATGGAGCCCACCTAGATGTCCTACACGACAGTAACAGAAGAAAGCCTGCACCTGCACCATCGAGCAGCACCAAGGCAAGTGTCATGTACATTGACCCCGCCAGCAGCAGCGGCGCCCAAGTGCTCTTAAAGGTAGTCCGTGTAACATTGAGCTACCAAGATAAAGTCATGGACACTTACGCCGTCCTTGATGACGGGTCAGAGAAGACCCTTCTGCTCGCGTCCGCTGCGGCCCAGCTGGGACTGCGGGGGAGCGAGAACCAAATGACGATTCGGACAATAAGAAGAGATTTAAAGACGATAAAAGGCGAGAATGTCTCCTTCACTATCGCAGCAAGCGGGCAGCCAAAGCGACGGCATAGGATTACAAATGCTTTCACCAGCCAAGAAATAGGACTATCGCAGTACACCTACCCCATCGCCAAGCTGATGAATAAATATGTGCACCTGCGTCAACTACCTATCCCGCTCATAGACGGCGCCACCCCGACCCTGCTGATAGGCTCCGACCATGCAGACCTCATAGTCCCGATAGACCGGGTCCATACAGGACCCCGAGGCTGTCCTGCAGCAGTCGAGACCCGCCTAGGATGGACACTACAAGGCCCCCTCGCTAAATCTCTCAACCGAACAGCAGCCACTAGCTGCCTCCACTCCAGAGCGACAGAAGAAGACACCACTCTCCTGCAGCATGTCGAGAGGCTATGGACACTAGAGACAATGCCCTTTAAGAACGAAAAGAAAGACATTCGTTCTAAAGAAGACATTTACGCCATAAACCTCCTCGAGCAAGGGACAAAGAGAGTCACAGTCGGCGGAGTGATGAGATACGCAACTCCACTCCTGAGGCGAGAGGGAATGCCCACCTTTCACGGAAAGAAAGACGCTACGGAGCGGTATCTATTGAACACAGAGCGGCGCCTAGCCAAAGACCCCGCTCAAGAGAGTGTGTACCGCGCTGAGATTGAGAAGCTAATCACAGCGGGACACGTAAAGAAGATTGACTGGCGACGCCGTGCGCTGCTCCGCGCCTCTCTGATCAAAGACGGCTTTGATCTCAGGCAGTGGGCCAGCAGCGACCCGCACGTATTGCGCAGCCTCTCCCCCGCGGACAAGGCTGCCAGCAGCGAGACCAGGATGGCGACAATCCGAGGAGAAGCCCAAGAAATGACACTAGGACTAGTCTGGCGCTTCAAAACAGACTCGCTCCACTATAGACACAAACCCCTGACCACGGAGCAGGGAAGGTCGACGGCGATACCGACCACCAGACGGAGTGTGTACAGAACACTCGCCAGACAATATGACCCGTTGGGATGTATCCTACCTTACACCACCAGGGCAAAGATGATTGTACGAGCACTATGGGACAAGGACCAGGGCTGGGACGACCCAATACCCGCACCCCTTGCCTCCACATGGAGAGAGTGGGAGACGGAACTCCGCTCACTCCCAGGCGTCAATATACGCCGCAGCTACTTCCCACCCACAGTGAGGCCAGAGACATGCAAGATGGATCTACACGTCTTCAGCGACGCCTCCGAAGTAGCCTATGGATCAGTGGCCTACTTGCGTGCCCAAGAGAAGGGAGGAGAGATACACACTGCTTTCATCCTGGCTCGCTCAAGAATAGCCCCACGAAAGCAACAATCTATTCCGCGTCTAGAGCTCTGCGCAGCCCTAGCAGGAGCGCATCTAGCCACGTTAATCCAACGTGAACTCACCATTCCGGTGCACAGAACAATCTTGTGGTCAGATTCCACGACAGTACTCACATGGATCAAGTCTGATTCATGCAGATACAAGGTCTTCGTGGGAGTCAGAGTCACCGAGATTCAAGAGTTAACAGAAGCAGCGAGCTGGCGGTATGTGGACACCAAACACAACCCAGCTGACGTCATCACCCGGGGAATGTCCCTAGATGACCTCACCCGTCGCAACATCTACAGTGACGGACCCGAGTTCCTCAAGCTCCCGGAAGAAGAGTGGCCTACGCCCACCCCACGGGAAGCGAGTAAAGAGGAGGCTGAGAACAAGAAACCTATGTTCTGTGGACTGAGCACAGTCGCCTCCACAGACCCCAACATAGATGATTGCATTACCCTACAGAGTGCGCAGCTAAAGATATTCCTGTGGCACCACTCAGAGATTCAGCCACTGCCGACATTTCAGCAGCTGACTACGAAGAAGCAGAACTTCTTCTACTACAACGAGCCCAGAGAGACTCGTTCCCCGACGAGCTAGACTGTCTACAGGGAGGAAAGCCCGTCCCATCAGACGGCAGACTGCTCCACCTGGCACCCGAGAGTGACGCCCATAATCTCATCAGAGTGGGTGGTCGTCTGCGGAGAGCCCCCAATCTACCGGATGACATTAAGTACCCGATAGTCTTGAACAGCCGACACAAGGTCACAGAGCTGATCATAAAGAAATACGACGAGGATGTACACCACGCAGGAGCAGAGAGAGTCTTCGCGGAGATCAGACGTCGCTATTGGATACTTCAAGGAAGAGAAGCAGTGCGACGCTTCCAGCGAACCTGTCTAGACTGCCGAAAGTGGCGCGCGCAGCCCAGCATACCCCGGATGGCTGACCTACCTCCCTGCCTCCGACTCGGCGACAAGCCATTCCACTCCACAGGCATGGACTGTTTTGGCCCGTTGTATATAAAGAAAGGAAGAGGAACCGAGAAGCGGTGGGGTATTGTATTCAAATGCATGACCACCAGAGCGATACATATCGAACTCCTTCCGACCATGAGCACAGACTCATTCCTTATGGCCTTCCGAAGATTCACATCACGGAAAGGAAAACCGTCTACATTGTTGTCTGATCACGGGACAAACTTCAAAGGCGGAGAAAGAGAGCTGAGAGAGAGCTTCCAAGCTATGGGCCCAGAACTTAAGACCCACCTCGCTCCATCCCAGATTGACTTCCAGTTTAATCCCCCGAACGCACCCCACTTCGGTGGAACCTGGGAACGAGAAGTACGTTCTATAAAGACAGCCCTGTACGCCGTGCTTGGGGCCCAGACTGTAGCGGAAGAAGTCCTAATGACAGTCCTCACGGAGATCGAGTGAGTATTGAACTCCAAGCCCCTCGGCTACGTCTCCAGTGATATAGCAGATGTCGACCCAGTCACCCCCAACACACTCTTGATGGTGCGGCTGGACCCCGCGCTACCCCAGACAATGTACAGGCCTGAAGAAGCGAACGGCCGAAGAATGTGGAGGTACAGTCAAGTACTAGCTGACAAGTTTTGGAACAGCTTTCTACTCCACTACCTACCGTCTCTACAGACCCGCCAGAAGTGGGTAAAAGAGAGAGACAATTTGACAGAAGGAACAGTCGTCATGATCATCGACCAGTCACTACCCAGAGCTATGTGGCCGGCTGGCCGCGTAAGCAAAGTGATCACCGGTGCCGATGGCAAGGTCCGAGCAGCTGAGGTGCTCGTCCAAGGGCGAACTTACACACGACCCGTGGCGAGGCTAATAGAACTGCCCAGACTCCCAGACACTATCGATGACGACCATGACCCCATGACTTTGTGAGTTGACTGACCCTTACAGCGGACCTTGAGTGGTAGACAGTGCGGTTAATCTGTCTCTGCTTAGCTAATTAGGTGGGACTAATTAGGGGGCGGCTGTTGTGAAGGATCAGATTAAACCGAATCTATATATTTATTTATGGATATATATTTAATAGTATTTGTATATCGTTTGATATCCCTTGTATATTCCTTGTACATATACACTGAATATCCCTTTAGTCTACTAACAGCCCATAATAGTTTCATTCTCTCATTGGACAAGAACCTGGCGCCAGCAGCCAAGCCCCTTGGTTCAAGTTCAATCGTGCCGACGAACATGTCGTTACTAGCCCGGTTCCGCGTAGGAATACGTCTGGCGAAATACGAATGGTACTATTTGTTCACAGCGCATATATATATGGCGCAAGTAAAGTAGAACTTTCTTTTCGTCCCTTAGCCCTTAGTTCTTTACCCTCCAACCTAGTGGCAAGACGTTAAGCCTCACCCACGATACACGTGTGGTGCAGTATGGTCAGCTTGGCCTCAGAATGGCATTGAGACATCGTGTGGATTAATAGTTGAATTGTCATAGTTTGGCACTATACCGTCGAGTGGGACGTATTTCTATTAAGTTAATAATAGTCTATTATGTATGGTGCATCGTTCGGTTAGAGTTATAAAGTGAGCAGTACCCCCATCGTTTCCTGGCGTTATCTAGAGTCTTAACCAGGCTAGGCATAAACATACAAAAAGAACAAACAAACACAACAACAACAAACAAAGACAACAAAATGACAACAAAACAAAAAAAAAACACAACACACAAAAAAAAACAAACAAAACAAACAATAACAACAAAACAAAAAATTTATGCCATGGATAACAGCCAACACTGGTGAGTGTTGGAACTACCCCCCGAGAGGAGTCCAGGTGAGACGGCGCTCTACCCCGAGTGAGGTCGCCTCACGTCTCTTCGTTGTGGACCGGCAGCTACCGTCTACAAGAGGGCCCAGCTGTATTCATCTGTGGACCAAGGTTCTGTGGGCACCGTGTTCAGCACTCTGAATTCTCCCAAGAAATCGTTGGCCAGATGGGATATCGCCAGCGGCTCTCCTAACCCCCCCCCCTACTGACTTACAACCAGCGGGACCCCCTTTTAGTATATCCAGCTATAATCATTTAAGTACCATCGCTATAGTTCCCTAAAGAACCAGGTTGTATACTTGCTTCCTGCGTAACCAGAGATTGGACATTCAATGTTGATTTGCCTACGAATACTCATTTGCCTTACAAGTGCATTCAAATCATAAATGTCATTAAGTGAACGTTGTATATACCCTTTGCTATATAAAATATTCGATTTATACATTTGTGTGGACTTGGTTTCATGGTGGGAAAGTGTTCATCATATCTATATCATGTACTGTGTGGCCAGTAGTTAAAGTACATAATCGGTAGTGGTTTAATGATACCATACTTATCAATACAGTCAGGGAATTGTACCCCTCAGTTACAATAATAATAATAATAATAATAATAATAATAATAATAATAATAATAATAATAATAATAATAATAATAATAATAATAATAATAATAATAATAATAATAATAATAATAATAATAATAATAATAATAATAATAATAATAATAATAATAATAATAATAATAATAATAATAATAATAATAATAATAATAATAATAATAATAATAATAATAATAATAATAATAATAATAATAAAAAAAAAAAAAAAAAAAAAAAAAAAAAAAAAAAAAAAAAATAATAATAATAATAATAATAATAATAATAATAATAATAATAATAATAATAATAATAATAATAATAATAATAATAATAATAATAATAATAATAATAATAATTTTGATATCAGTTTTTCCAACATCTTAAATGTGGATTGTGTTACTCGTATAGGGATGGATTGAAATTGGGAGAGTAGTCTTGGTAGGATATTCATCCTCACTGACTCTATCCTGCCAAAAAGGGACAGGGGTAGTAGATCCCATCTATCTAGATCTTTTTTTAATTTCTTTAATCAGTTTATCGTGGTTTGAGGAGAATAGTTGTGTAGTCTTGGGTGTTTAAAGTTTAAAGTTTAAAGTTTAAAGTTTAAAGTTTATTTGGATCCCCATTAGCCACAGCAGTGCTGGGGCTATTCTTCCTGGGGTCCATAACACATAAAATACAGTTACAGACGTATACACTCACAACATTTACATATCATACAGACAATTAAAACAACAATAAAAACCCTTATACACTCATAACATTTACATGACATACAGACCATTAAAACAACAATAAAAACCCTTATACACTCACAACATTTACATGTCATACAGACAATTAAAACAACAATAAAAACCCTAATCAAATTCATAATACAAGATAAAAATATATACGCCTTATGAATTCATAATACAATACAATAATACCTGTTCATATCAGCCAATTATACAATATTTTAATAATATATCCCTATCAGACACATGCCTTTTCATCCATATATACCTATCTCTTTATCAGACACATACATTTTCATTTACGTACACACTATCTATTAGGGAATGTCAATTTCTTTGGTTGAAAATGTTGTTTTACCACGATTTTGAAACGGCATTTACTATTCTCCTGCTTAACATGTCTGGGAAGAGAGTTCCATTCCTGCATACCACGGAACATGACAGTTCGCTTCATTGCATTCGACCTCACTTTTGGAAGTGTAAAACCTCGTGCAGAAGCATGTCTGGTGGAATGGTTGTGTCTGTCAAGACTTATTGATAAATTGTTATATAAAATTGAGGGGATCTTTGTAACAAGAATATTCCTTGTGAATACAAGGAGTGAGCAGAGTAATTTATGTTTGACAAGTAACCAAGTTAAACAAATGTGCATCGCTGCAACATTAGTTCTGTACTCACAGCGAAGCGCTATACGTGCTGCTTTGTTTTGTACCATTTGTAATTTTTTCAGTTTATTCGTTGTTACATTCGACCATACTGCAGGACAATAGTCAAGATTTGACAAAACCAGAGCTTGAATTACCTGTTTGATAGAATTTAGTGGTAACAAATGAGCACATCTTTTAACAACAGAAATCCCTCTTCCCATTTTCACTACTATATTGTTTATATGGTGTGACCATGACAATTTACTGTCTAATGTTACCCCTAGGAGTTTAGTCTCCTGGACTTGATTAATTACCACATCACTTATCAAAAGTTTCAAGACTGGGTTCGTTCTTAGAGTATGGTTTGAACCGAAAATGATGCTACTTGTCTTTGATATGTTTAGAACTAGTTTGTTATTCTTTATCCATTCCATCACTGATTGCAACTCTGCCTTTAGGACCGTATTTAATTCATTGGCTGTTGAGGCTGATGTGTAAATCGTTGAATCATCCGCATACATAGAAATATAGGACTTATTTAGGACAAGAGGCATGTCATTTGTAAATATGGTGTAGAGCAAAGGCCCAAGGCAACTTCCTTGGGGTACTCCACACCTTACCGTTTTAACTTCTGAGTAACTCCCATTAAAACAAACTATTTGTTTCCGGTTTGCTAAATAAGTTTGCATCCAAGATAGTGCAGATGAGGAGAAACCGTAACATTCAAGTTTTTTAAGTAAGAATTTGTGATCTATGATGTCGAATGCTGCAGTAAAATCAAGCAAGACAGCTCCAACCATTTTCTTTTTATCTATCTCTTTCAGCCAATCATCCGTCATTTGGGTTAAAGCAGTCGCTGTTGAATGTCCTTCACGATATGCATGTTGAAAATCAGTGGTCAATGTGTTAAAAGAAAAGTAGCTTTTAATCTGTTCACTTACTATTCTTTCCATCAGTTTACTCAAAACTGGCAGTAAACTTATGGGACGACTATTAGATCCTGAGAATGGCAATTTCAATTTTTTTGGCAGTGGTATTACTTTGGCAGTTTTCCACTGTTGCGGATACAACAGATTGATAAAGGATTGATTTATAATATGACAGATAGCAGGGGCAATTAAATCAGGGACCAATTTCAGAAGTTTCCCGTCAAGACCGTCAACACCTGGTGGTTTGTTTTTAGTGGTACTTAACATATGTTCTACATTACTTATAGTCACACTATCAAAATTAAATTGACAATTTTTATCTTTCATTATTTTATTCTTTATTAATAAATAAGATTTTTCATTATCTATTGTTTGCATATTATTTTTTAAATTATCTACTTTTCCAATAAAATAATTGTTAATATGATTAGCAATCTCAACTGGTTTGGTGAGACATTTTCCTTCCGTTTCTAGAAAGGATGGGGTAGGTTTCTTATTCCTGCCCATTATTTCATTTAGAGTATTCCATAATAATTTACTGTCATTTTTTATATAATTAAACCTATTTTCATAATACAATTTCTTCTTCTTCTTATTACATTTTGTAACAACATTTCTTAATTTACAATATACCTCCCAGTCTGATTTATAACCTGATGTATTTGCTATTAATTTAGCTCGATTACGTTCTATCATATATTCTTTTAGTTCATCATCCAACCATGGTGTTCTGACGCTTCTGACTGTAAACTTTCTCAATGGTGCATGTTTGTCAACAAGTGGCATAAAAATGGTATCAAATTCCCATAGAGATTTTTCAGGATCTTTTTCCCTCAACACCTTTGACCAACATAGATTTTCAACATCCTTCACAAAGCTGTCTTGATTAAACATTTTATACGATCTTTTGTAAATTATTTTAGGTCCCAGTTTTGGCATTTTAGTCTTCCTCACAATAGCAATTAAGTTATGGTCGCTACAACCAACAGTTACAGATACCGCCTTGTAGCTCCGCATTGTTAGTAAAAATGTGATCAATGCAGGTGGAGACCTGGTTACCATCCTTTTTCAAACATATCCTAGTTGGTTTGTTAATTACCTGTGATAGACCACATGCATAGGGTGTAAGAACAACAAGATATCTGAATCCCTGTTTGGATTTTTTAAAAGAGACCAAATCATCTAATTGGGATGGCCATTCCCAGACTATCATCATGGCTTCGGATTTGTTTATATTTATCTTATATCCTGACACTTTACTGTATTCACTTAGGCTATGTAGAAGTGCGGGGACAGAAATAATAATAATAATATATTGTCTGCGAATAGTGATAATTTGTGTTGGTCATTTCCTTCATCATGAATTCCTCGTATTAAGGGATTAGTCCTTATTTGTTCAGCTAGTGGTTCAATGCTTAGCGCGAACAAGGAGGGCAAAAGGGCGTCGCCCTGGCGCGTACCGCGCCCCAGAGAGAAGAATTCCGAGCAGTGTCCATTTACCCTAACTCTAGATCTGGGGTTTTTGTAGAACGTTTTGATCCATTCAGAGAAGGTATCAAGCCCATATGCGTATTATTATTATTATTATTATTATTATTATTATTATTATTATTATTATTATTATTATTATTATTATTATTATTATTATTATTATTATTATTATTATTATTATTATTATTATTATTATTATTATTATTATTATTATTATTATTATTATTATTATTATTATTATTATTATTATTATTATTATTATTATTATTATTATTATAATAATAATAATAATAATAATAATAATAATAATAATAATAATAATAATAATAATAATAATAATAATAATAATAATAATAATAATAATAATAATAATAATAATAATAATAATAATAATAATGTCAGACACAAAAGGTTGTTGGTGTCCTCACATCTCAAAAAGGGCCAAGCTGTCATTCTCAGATTGACACTCATGGTGCTGGGGTCAAGAAAAAATATATAGATGTTTTGACCAGAAAGCAGAGGAATCATCAAACAATCATGATCTTCCAGAGGAGACTTTCAAACTGCAGCTGTAATTACTGTACCCTGTCTAAATATTCACCAAGATACTAGTTTTAATACAGCTCTGTACATTCCCAAGGGTAAATAATCAACACAAAAAATGTAATGGCTTTCATCTGGCTATAACAATAATAACAGCAATTAAACTCTATTGAGATATAGCCTAATCAAATATGACATACTTTAAATGCAAACCCTATACAGAACGCTTCCCAGTGTAAAGACACACTGTCACTGAGACCAGGGGTGTGAGTGCTTTATGACAACAATTGAATCAATGAATCAAATTTGAAACTCTTAATTATAAGTCATTATGTTAAAAGGTTCATTAAGGAGCGATAATGTTTAAATAAAGTACCCTTACATTCCTAAGGGAAAAATCTTGAATATGAGGCTGTGAGGTGTTATATTTTTATATAGGGTTTGCACATGATGCAAGATAACATTGTTGAAATGCGCCTGTTTTGCAACACATGTTAAGTTGTGTTCTGTATCGTTAGTGGCTTAGCTTGGCATCACTACTGCACTATCTCGCGTACGTGCACGCGTACTGAATAAACCACAAATGTACCTCTAATACCAGTATTAGTCTGACCACACCCCTCATCAGCTTACCTTCATAAGCAGGTGTGTGGTCACCTGCTCTCCTCCTTCTCGCTTTCACCACAAGGAAGAGGTGCCTCGGTAGATCCCCACACTTGACACCATGATGGAAGAAATTGGATTAGGAACAGCTTGGGAAACAAGGATACGTTGACATATCTTTATTTTCTCTCTCACTTTTTTCGAGAAAATACGGCGATATTGTCTTCGTACTGGAGTGTCTAGAAGATGATGATCATTCTAAAAACCCTCCACCGGTTTTCGTATTGGGAGCACGCCGCTGCATGCTTCTCAACTGCAGTTCCTTGCTGTGTTTGTTGGGGTGAAACCTGTCAGGCCACAGCTGAACTGTCGGACATGCCGCTGTTGTGAGAAGCGGTGCGTTCCAGGTTGGGTGAGTAGTGTTTGCTGGCGGGCTCCACTTGTCTGTTAGTGCTATGGGGGCTACTTGACAAAGTTTATGGAAACCGGCCCCAGGCTAGGGTCCTTTGTTTAGCCGCCTAGGCGACAGAAGGCCTTGGTCTGGAGACCATTATAGTTTTAACTAGTGGGCCGCGACCATTGACACTGGTGATCCCTGTGTGTTCTGGACGAGTGGATTCTCTCTGTCACCGTGTTAAGACCCCATCTTTCATATCCAAATGAGAGTATTCCTTCACGAGGGGATATGTGCATGTAATGTGCGATAGCGGCAGATTCATGTTCGAAGTCAGCTACACAGGCCAGTTGGTACTGTACTGATTCCGCCGGATGTTCACCGTTGTGAAGCGGTGTTGACGTCTTGTTTTCTCTTTTCTCTTAAAAAGTGAGGAGAGGTTCAGAACGGCGGCCTGTCTGGGTGAGTGTTATGTCATTGTTTACATGTTCATAGCTTACGGTTAGCCAGTCAGCTGTTAACTGCTGCGTTAGCCTGCTGGATCGCTGCATGGCCTGCTTAAGGCCTACTATAGCCAGTCAGCTGTTAGCTGCGGGGCTAGCATGTCGTGGTCGCTGGGTAAACGTTAGCTTGCTGCTAGGGCCATGGCTGGCGCGGGGTAGCTTAGCTTCTCGCGCGCCGCCGGAGCTCGCTTCTGATCGCCGTTGGCTTGATGCTATTCTGTTGAACGTGCTTTGATTTTAACATGTTTTACACTCTTGACCGCGACGTCATCCTTGACAGGGGATGTTTCGTCGACCCTGCCCTGAGCCTGGACGGGGATTGCGTCAACAAAGAGGACTGTAGCGACTGGTTGGAGCGGCGACGCTGCCCGGATCGAACAACACAGGTCGGCTGTGTTCTACGGTGTCTTGTGACTGCACTTCGCTGATCTGCGTTCCGGGTAGGTACGGGGTTGGCCAGACCTCATAACACGTCTTCTGGTTTTACTTTGCTAAATGTATTGTGAATAACGGTGTTTTTTCCCAAGACGTGTGTTGTTGCAATGCATTTAGGATACGTTGCGGGTTATGTGTGAGCTGTTTTTGTCACTGGCAGTTAGCTTCTCCGTGCAGATCGTGATGTATTGATCTGGTTGTTGTGTGAGAAACATCATGGTGTTTATGTGTACCGTGTACTCACTACTAAGGCAACTAACCTATGAAGCTATGCTTGGTGACAAGTGAGTAAAAGAATGTTCTTTCTCAGACTGTAATGACAATGAACAGTGTGTTCACACATTAACAGGTTTTCCTGTTTTAACTGGCCGTTTTGAGGGTAAAATAGGAGGATTGTGTTTTCCCCCCCGGTTCCCTGGGGACTTTATCACCTAGTATCAGACATGTTGTGCATTAATTGTGTCTTTTGTGTGGTAGGGATACGATGTAACTCTTAGCTTGATTGCTGAGGTTGTGCTAAATCTGCTGGAGAAACTTATTTCCTAAAGGGAAATTGGTTTGGTTGCTGTCATGTGTGCTTAGCAAGGCCTGTGGTCGATACTAATCAAGAATGATGTATTCTCTCATTGTGAAGAAAACGGCGTTCCTCTGTTGAGTGTTTTTGCCATTTTT
Organism: Notolepis coatsorum; assembly: GCF_963971535.1. Taxonomy (NCBI): domain Eukaryota; kingdom Metazoa; phylum Chordata; class Actinopteri; order Aulopiformes; family Paralepididae; genus Notolepis; species Notolepis coatsorum. Next base: position 65,964,934 of record NC_140174.1, read on the forward strand.
TGTAGGTGATGATGGGTTGTGTGTGTCATGTGACCTACAACTGGGTTGTACTGGCCACAGAAGCACATGTGTATGTTGGACCGGGGTTCTTAGAGCCCTCTCTATTCTGTGTTTTTCCTTAGTAAAAATCAGATAGCAGGTTAGCTCATGCGCTGTGTGGAGCTGTGAAACGCTTCATAGAGCTGACTATGACTGTGTCATATTCTCTTTTTGTCGTTACGTCGTATCATGGGTGTGGGGTCGTAAAGGGGTGAACTGGTAACCTTTCCTCTCCCCATTGTTCTGTCGGTCAGGGGTACACCCCCTGTCCTTCAAGGTTCCCGTCACGTGGCGGTCCGGCACGTTACGGGGGGGGGGGGGGGGGGGGGGAGGGGGTTCCTGGTCCCACGGCCTGGTATATTGGGCGTGTGCACCGCAGGAATTCCCCCGCCATAGAGTACGTCACCGTGCGCGTCTCTGTTGGTAGGACTTCCGTGTGCTGTTCAGGTCCATGTGATGGATCTGTTTTCAGGGGGGGTGGTCAGGGCTCCTCCTCACCAAGCGCCTATTCAGGCCTTCTGTGAGTTCGGACTCCTTCTTCCATGTGAGGAAGCCTCCATCAGAGTACAGAGCCTTCCTCCTCAGATTGTCAAAGTGAGTGGACCCTCTAGAAGGGTCCTTTTCTATTGTATGTATATTCGATTCAATTCGTTTGTTGAGTGTGTATGGGTTCAGTGCCTCTTCCCCGGAGGCCCTAAAACCAGTTTTTTACATGGCTCAAGGTGCAATATATTCTTTTCAATCTGTACAGCTCGCGTGGGAAGTCTCTCTGGGGATCCCCGTCTCTTTCCTATGGGAGGGTGGTGGGATGTAAAAATGTGAACATTTTTTACCCCGGCTGTGTAGACTGGGATACATACTGTTGATGCTTCCTTCTTTCTATTCCAGAAGTGTTGGAGTTAGGGAGTGTCACACCCCTCTTGTCGTTCCCCTGGGCGCCTTGGGGATTCAATGACAGGTCTAAATAGCCTGTTCATTGATGGGGGTGTGTCCCGACGCACGTATAGTGCTAGCTCGCTGTAAACAGGCGATTGGCTGGCACGCCTTGGTTGCTTGTGGTTGAAACAGCGTTTTTATAAAGCAACTGAGATGGGGGTTTTTCCTCTTCCGACGACCACATCCCATGACCTGGGTGGGTTGTCGACGGATTCTCGTTCATGTCTGGGGGATGATGACTGGATGGATCTGAACATATGTAGTGGGGTCTCACGCCCTTGGGGTGGGCCACCAGGCGCGGTTCGTCCGAACGTCTGGGTGGCGCCTTCTTTTCATGTTAAGATCAACACGCATATCTGCCCTTCTCCTGGAGTAGGCATGTCGGCGTGGTTAGGGCACGGGACTGGTTCTGGTCACGCTGGTCCAGATCAGTTGAACCCGTTGTCCGCCGGGGATGCAGATCTGCTGTTCTGGTACCCTGAGGGACTTGGGCTTTTTTCAGGGGGAAAAATGCCAGGTCGGTCTGGGTGTCACAGGGTTAAGCGCTATGGAGACCCTGGTTGGGTATGTTTTTACTCAGCACTGTCGTCATGGCTTACAGCCATGCCATTCTGTACGCGCTCGATCTCGTCGGATCTCGGCCGCTACACAGGTTGGTCCTGGTTAGTACTTGGTTGGGAGACCGCCGGGGAATACCAGGTACGGTGTGCTTAGGGGCTGGTTCTCCATTATTTTTCGCTCCTCTCTCACGCATGGCGAAGAGGGGCCTGTGGGGGTGGTTTTTTGACCTCCTCTGGTGACCCTGTGCTTCCCGTACCGCCAGGCCCGGTCCGAAGTGATGTTTGCGACCCGTAGGCCTGGGTTAACCCTTTTTGGAAACTGAAACACTTGTACTGCGGTATAGCCGGTGTATGCCCGCAGGTGTGTTTTGGAGTTTTTTCTTGAGGGGTTATAGGAACAACCACCGCATTGGGTAACACCGAGGTGGTTGATTCCCTGGTGTGTTGGAGCAGTGTCAACTCCCGGGTTCACCGTTTGAGGGTGCCCCTGCACGTTCATGACGTCTGCCAATCGTGTCAGCCTTCTCTGCCTCGACCCCTCTGGGTGGGGGTTTTTAAATGGAGGCTTGGTCATGCAACACCGCCAGCTTACGCTCCTTCCGCCGGGGCGGCTGTGTTCAGCTGTCCCCTCTGGCGCCTGTCTCGTCCGCAGTCTCCAGGCTAGGGTTAACAGCCTGTTGCCTGGTTTTTCCCCGGTGCGCTGCCTGCTTCCGTTGGTTAACCTTTTTGTGTGCTTACGGCCATGCTGACTGCCTGTTCTGCAGGGTCAGTGTGCCAGGCGGTGTACTATTGGGGGGACGGGGCCCGCTCGGCTTACGGCCATACCAACCTGAACACGCCCGATCTCGTCCGATCTCGGAAGCTAAGCAGGTTCTGGCCTGGTTAGTACTTGGATGGGATTCCGCCTGGGAATACCAGGTGCAGTAACTGAGGGGCCTTTGTCCGAATACGCTGGCGATGTGGGGGGCGGGGCACTACGTGCCCACCTGGTGGGGTCTTGATGCTGGCATCATGGACTTCTCCGGGCCCCCATTCCAGGGAGTCCAGTCCTTTTGGTGGGTCTGGGTCTTCCTTCGCGCTCAGCTGCTACGGCCTTGCCACGGGGTTGGGTTTGCCCTTGGCCCCGTGATTCTGGGGGCAGTAACGAGGTTGTTCCTCCGTTCGTTCCCGGGTGGCATGCGGGTTGTGCGTGTGTGTAGTCGTGGGGTCAAGCCACGGTCTGCTCACCCTGTGCGTTAAGTTGCTTGAGTGCCTCTTCGCACGGTCGCGTCCGTCGCCTTCCCGTGAAGCCTCTAATAGGGGGGATACCCTCCATTAGGGGGGGTCGGGGGGGCTCGGCCCTCCCTGTTCTGATGGTTTTGGGGGGCTGTCAGCGGGGTGTATTTGTCAGCCAAGTGGCTCCGCTTGGCCTCCCTTGTGCAGTAGTGATGCCAAGCTAAGCCACTAACGATACAGAACGATAGGTTATGACTATAACCAAGTTCTGTTAGTTAGGGGCGATGCTTGGCATCAGACGGCCGCTGCAGCCCTTGTCCTCACCTTGTGGTGAAAGCTTGGGAAGGAGGAGAGCAGGTGACCACACACCTGCTTATGAAGGTAAGCTGATGAGGGGTGTGGTCAGACTAATACTGGTATTAGAGGTACATTTGTGGTTTATTCAGTACGCGTGCACGTACGCGAGATAGTGCAGTAGTGATGCCAAGCATCGCCCCTAACTAACAGAACTTGGTTATAGTCATAACCTATCGGTAATGTACTTTCTGGCAGTTTACATAGTACGAGGTTGGCATGGTAACACAAAAGTCACCTACGTTGTTACCTTCTTAAAGGAACAATTTAGCCTAGTTCCCAACAGTCACGAAATACACTCCAAATACAATCGAAATACAATGACTGTTAAATAAATATTTATAAATTAATACATGACTGTCGTGACTGTTGGGAACTAGGCTAAATGTGTAACCTACTTCCAATGACGCTAAGCTAGGCTAACGGTGCAGGCGTTCCCGATGCCTAATGCACGCACAGAGACGACAAAGGTATGTATCTTCTTGTCTTACTCCAGGGAAGATGTTAAATAAGCTAATTTCCCAAAATGTTGGAGTGTTCCTTCAATAGTTGTACTGCTCCTCCTTTCTTACCGTTGCAGAAAGTTATTAGGTTTTGTTTAAATCATTTTAATCAGGAGCAAAGGGGAACTTTGAAGTACGTCAGTACCCTCACACAGAAATCCTCAAAGTCACCTTAATTGGAACTACCCGGGTGGTAAATGATGTTCCCTATCTCATCATGTTACTGCTAGCCAACATGAATGCATGCTTAATTAAGTGCCTTAACCATTAATTACCAAGGGTAGGTTCTCACAGAGCTCCACACATTCACACCTGGGAGCTTCCCAGAACAACCACAGTATCTCTACTGTTGCCCAACTGAGCAGCTCCACTGGAGCAGTTAGTAGTTAAATGCCTTGTACCGTTAATTGCAATACTGTTCCAAAGTGCCTTTAAAGCGTAAATGTAAATTCAGTTTGAATGTACATTGTAATTCCATCATCACAGCAAGACTGTATCCATGCATAGCCGTGGGAAGTAGGGGTGCTGCGGGAGCGGCAGCACCCCCACCTCCAGGTGCAGCACCCCCTCGCGGCACAAACAGATATTGATGCAAAATAAATCTGTCACGTTATTATAAATAATAATGTAATTGGGGTAGGGGAATAAAAGAACATACGCCTATTTTAGAAAATAAATATTCTTAAACTAATTTGTTTTGGTTATTATTTACATTTACATTTACATGTTTACATATTATCACGAATGCACTGTCTGAGACTGTTTCCCGAATGACCCATAATGCCCCTGCGGGCATTCGTCATTATCACATTGACACGTTAATTGATATAACTAACATGCTGCAAAAACAAATTTCGGATTTCTTTGGTAGGCCTATTCCTTCCAAATCCAAAAAGACCACAGAAACCAGCGTTGATCCTCCATCACCTGCACCTGCTGAATATGTAGACGAGGAAGAGCCTCCGGCTGAATCTAACCCCGAGGCCGAGTCGTTGGAAATTGCCCCAGAGGAGAATGTGGACCTTGGACATACATGCCCTGATGAAGGAATTCATCAGCGTCACCGAAGAGCGCAAGAGCACCTTTGGAGTATTTTAAGGTAATAACTATAGCGTATATTATACGCTATACTATACTATAGTAATATTGTATTGTGTGTATTGTCATATTGTGTTTTATAAAGAAGACATTGGACTTGACTTGCTGTGTGTGTAAATACGTTTATAATTAAGCAACATGCGTTTTGATGGGCCGCTGTGTACTGTGTTCTGATGGCCTGCTCTGCCATAGCTGTGTTGTCCTATGATGGGCCGCCAAGCCATACTGTATATGTTCTGCCGTGTCATAGCTTACTGTTATTTTTTAATGGGCCGCCGAGTCATACTGTACATGATCTGCCATGTCATAGCATACTTTGTAATTTTCTGATGGGCCGCCGTCCACAGAGTTATACTGTACATGTTCTGCGTGTGCTTGATGGGCTGCAGAGCCATACTGTATATGGTATAATATTGCAAAATGTGCGCATGACAATGCATCCCGGTCTCGTAAGATCCCCATTCCACACTTAATTCTAAAGAGAGTTCTGTCATAAAATCTCTCTGTAATCTAAGCCTGATTATTCATTCCTTGTGTCAGTTGCGTTTTTGTTATCAATCAAAGATTTCAAATTGTTTTAAAAAGCGGTGGGCTTTTCGCTGCCTACAGAGATAGAGAGGCCTGCTATTATTAAAAAGCCACTGCCTATGTTTCTTACTTAATAAAAAATTATAGCCTAGTAATTCACTAGTGTATAAGACTTGTATGGTCCTTTGTGACAGCGTTGCTGTCCATGGTGCTGAAGGTCGCATTTATACTAGTGTATACAGCCTCTATACAGTGCCACCACATGATACAACGCAGCAAGATACAACACAGTTTTTCGCAGGAGGGGGGGCGGGGGGTTGCGTGTTCGGCACAGCACCCCCTACTAAAAACATCTTCCTGTGGGTATGTGTCCATGGATATTTTCAAACATGGCAGCTTGGTTAGGTGTCACACTTTGTTTCATGAAGCCTTCTAAATTCTCCTGCTAAGCAATATTCATGCTTCTGGCCTTCCACTGACTCCCACTAGCATGCCTTGCATTATGCTTACAAATGCTAACATTTTCTCTTTCCAATGTTTCCAAAACCATTGGCAACACACTGGACCTCATTCACCAACATTGTCTTAAGATTTATCTTACGACAACCTCGTTGGAAGGTCGTAAGAGAAAGCCGACGACAATTACCCCCGGATTCACCAACTTTCTGGCAAACCAGCCTGTGTTTAGTGGCGGCTGCTGACCAAATTTCTTGGTGAAGCACAAATTATTATATTATTAAATTATATTTTTAAAACATCCCCAAGGCTGCAACACCCCCATTCCTCCCAGGTGTCAGGCTCCTCATTCGCTTCCATTCATTTTGGGGACCATGTTTAAATATCATACTTCTGAAGTATAAACAAACTATACTGCATAGACGATTTCAATAAAACAGACCATTCTGAGTCAATGGTACATGCTTGTACAACTGTACAAGCAAAACTGTACATTGGAATATCGAGGGAAACGTGAATAAGAGCAGCACGGTGAAAACAAGCTGCTGAACCTCAGCCTCTAAGTCAAACATCAGCCACAACACCTGATTACTTCAGGAACCGATTTTATCTGAAGGAGCTTCCCATAACCTTTTGACAAACTTCCTGAGAAACATCCGCCTGGCCCCAGACTTCAGGAACAGCTGGTGATCAGACAGACACTGATAGAACCCCTTCCTCAGTCTCCTCTAACATGTATTTACCACCTTCCTCTGCACAAGGCCACAGATGGGTTTTATGTAACACAAGGACAATTACATGGGTAATTCGAAAGTAAACGCACACTGGACGCAGCGGCCCAATATATATATATTTTAAATCCACTCACCATTTGATGTACTTCTTTACGAGGAAATAGTGTCCCTCCCATCTGATCACTTGTAAATTAAATCCATCCTTCGATATTTTCTGATGAAACGTTCAATGACCTGCTCTGCTTGCAAACAGTTGCAAATCAGGCAATGCAACAAACAGCAGTCTTTTGTGATCTAATCGATCCTTCATTTGCGTGAGGATGCTGTCGAAATCCACTAAACATTGTTCTGTTGATGCGTGACACATGTTCCATTTTCGGGACTCCGACTCCGACAGGTGGTCACTCAGACCCAAGCGATTGCCAAAGCAGTGCACTCATCAAAGCTGTGGGCTCACCTATCCCATCTTCCTCTTCTTCTTCTTCCTCTGGGTGAACGTTTCGATGACTTAGCTATTAGCTAACGTTAGCTACAACAATTTAGCTTACAGAGTCCAATACGGCACATTCACGTCAATTACACTACTTCAACTGAGATTTTAAAAATATATATATATCATCAAACGATGCACAATAAGTTCATGAACAATTGAATAAAGATCTTAAAATATGAATTATTATATTAGGCAAATGAATCTTCTTTTCTTTAACGTTATGTCAGTCTCTTTCAAATCAAGTTGCACACACAGTCAATAGGGTCCAGCTGCAGTTCCGTATCATTAGCTGGCACCATTCTCTGATTGGATCTCAAGGTTGTCAACACAATGTAACACGGCGTGAACGCCAATCAATCAAGTGCGCTAAGCCTCACTAACAGCCTTTTTTTATTTTATTTTTTTCAAATACCCTATTTTGATTGGATTATTAGATTCTTAAGCCCTGCCCAGTGCACCAAATTTGCAGTGACTGATTGACAGCTGATAGCCTGACCAGCATCAATGTGTTATCGGATCAGGGTCAGAGAGCTGTCACTTGGACATTTTTTAAGAAAAAAAAATTCACTGGCATTGTTTTTTTCACAGAGGAAAACATTTCTAATAAAAATAAATATTAAAAAAATTATAATAATACAAATTATAAAAATATGTAATAATGACTTCCGTTTCCGTTCCACAGCTGGCTGATTTTAGGGAGGTCGGCAACCAAACCACATTAACCCTGATTACATTTAATTTTTTATACCATTTGATTTTCTTGAAGTTAGAATTATGTCTAAACAGACGCAGAGCAAGTTGGGAACCCTGAACGACGTGGATAAGGAATGTCGTATATTTCTAAATGAAAACATGAACATAAGCAACTATAAATGTACCAAATGATAAAACAGAGAAGTTGATTTGAAAGACAGGGTGATTTGAACACCATGTGAAGTTATTTCTGAAGACCCTAGGCTAAAGAGGTTGAGAGACAATGGCCCCTCACCCGGCCAGCTGGCAGGAAGCAAGGTTGTTTAAAGTAAGTGGTATGAGACAAGTAAGGACTTTCAAGTTACAACACGGCAACTGCTGACTAACCCAGAGGTCAGAAAGGTGACACAGGCTATTTGGAAATCGCCCCTTACACAGTAGAATGCCACTCTAATAGGTAGACTAGATGGTTTTTAGACCTTAAGGATATAAAGAAAACTATTGGCTTTGTCAGAGAGATTAGTTAGATGGCTTTAGAAAACATTGCAACACATATGTAAAGAAAGGACCATTATGATAAAAGTGAGCTGTCATACCAAATCACCTTAGATAAATAGGTTGGCAGGCATGAATAGTTGACCATAAGTGAGCCAAATACAAAGACATTGTTTGTAAATTAATGTTAATACTGAACAAAATAATAAGTGATCAAAATAGAGCTAAAACCTAGATTACAGCGTACTTTAGAATAGGAAAAACAAACAGTAAGATAAATAGTTCCATCAAATAAAGTAAAAAATGGACCCAACTGAAGACAAGACAGTGAGTCACTGGCTAGACAATAAATTAATTATCTTAGTATTCTAAAAATGCAATTACAGAATGGTAAAGAGTTTGTAGATGGAAATAGCTCATGTTGTATTATCTAGGGATCAAGAGCCAGTCTGTCTCCCCATAGACTATGAAAACGGTTGTGTCAGCAGAAGAAATTGTGTAACATGTGGTCACAGGACACCCTCAGACATGTTTCTGCTGGAATGTGACCAAAAATAAGTGGACGTGAACAGGCAGGCAGGGTCTCCCCCCTCCCTCTCGCTCTCTGTCTCCCCCTCCCCCTCTCTATCTCTCTCCCCCTGATAAAAAGGGCGAATGGCGACGGACAAAAACAGACACACACCCGGTGACACTCAGAGGAGACGGAGAAGGATCCCTGCAGAGCCAAGCCGTGACACAGAGGGACTGAGACCCGATGACAGACGAAATCGCTTCGCATCAGGAGAAGCGCTGACACACCAGAAAGGACCTGAAGACCCAGAGACATGGGGACAGACGATGACAGAGATCGCATCGCAACTGGAGCGCTGAAAACCTCCACCGACAGAGGGAGACTCGCCACTCGACTCGCCACTCAGGCTACTAAAGAGCCGATGACTCAGAGAGCCATTGAGACCAGATGACCGAGCCGAGGTTCATAGCGGACTCCGCCGATACGAAATCAAGCACTCCCTGCCTGATCGGCGAGGAGACAAGGTTGTCTTGACAACCAGACCAGCGAACCACAAGAGAGGACTCGGTGTTGGCCATGGACAACCTAAGACAGCGAACAGCACCGAGAGACGACAACAGCCAAATGAAAGAGACGATGTACTGTTTTAATTCCTAAAGCTGTTTTATTAATAAACACCGCCGCCCGTTGATTTTGACCATATCGTCAGTCTCCTCTTACTTGAAACCGAACATCTGAAAATACCTAAAACCATGCAGAGGAAAGGGTGAAATAGAACACTATACGATCAATGAACTTAGATAAGAGATACATGAATTAAGAAGATACACTTCAATTGGTGCCATGACCCGTCCTGCATTCGGCCAGTACCGGTTTAAAAACCATAGCAGCCACTTCTCAAGGACACAGAGAGGTTCTCTCCCCCTCATCGATGCTCTCTACGACTGAGGACTGAGGATCGTCACCGTTGCGACCGAGGCCAGTGGGAATAGGTAAGTAGTACTAATGTGTTTAAAATTGGTAAATGGTCGAAGCAGTCTCGCATTTTGGGGTTGCTATTGCATTAGGTAGAAATGAGTTGTAAATGGACCAGGATAATGTTGGTGTTGGAGGGGTACCGGGGTCCAGGTTTCACAACCTGGCTCTGGTCTCAGCCACACACCGGCGCTGCACTTATGTTCAGTTAGGATGCCTATAATTGGTACGAGGCCAAACGGTGAGTTGAAGATGTGTCTGTGTTGTCGGGGTTTGTTTGGGCAGATTTCGAACAGGGGTAGGGAATGGTTGCATTGGCGCGATCGAGTTAAACGATTGAGCGCACAGCCGTATCGGCACTAATGAAATGAAGGGGATTGGCGCGATCGGGTTGGACAATAATATAGTTCAGGTCGCGCACTGCTGAGGGGCTAGAGGATTGCGCCAGGTTAGGCGACAGAGACTCTTGTTTAGAATCGTAGGTTCAAATGCAATGACAATAACTGGAGACGTCTGGTTTGTACGTTGCTAAAGACAAATCGACGTCGTACGAATCCGTTTAGTTCTTACGGAACAAGAGATCTGGAGCGCGTAAGGTAGTCCTCTTAAACCTCGGAAAAATTAGCACTTGTGCACTGGGGGGTTATAAAGATCTGCGCTTATGTTCGAACTAAAAAACTGCACTTAGAAGCGATGAGGCATTATATAAGGACTTTGGTATGTAACAATGTATATATGTTGTTTAGATGAAATAGGATGACACATGCATGGTATCATGGCTATAATCAAACGTACGTCATCATAACGCTAAACGTCGCGGATTACTATATTACAACCAATACGGAATAAAGCCGTTTTATACCCGGGAAGCTACTGCTATACAAAGCAGGGCTAATACATGCTAAGCTACGTTGCAAGCTAACAGGGAATGCTTGGGGCTAATAATGTTTAGTACGACTGATGTGTTGAGATGACGGAACTTATAGCTTCATCCATGGTGGCTGAAAGGCTACCAAATGATGCTGCATGATGTACAAGGTTAACCAGTGCTAAGAATGATTAAGTTGCTGAATGGAAGTATGAGTGTAACTGTGTGGATGAGAGAGGATGTGTGTGAATGAGTCTGCTAGAGGTTATGGAGTGGATGCCGGTATTTTTTGTATCATTATGATAACTCTAGGGACGGGTACGGCCGCGGGGACACCATAGCACTGTCCGCAAGAACGTCGTACATACCGTATGGACGCTGCGTTGCGATATCGAATGAATTGAGTGAATGGCGAGTGAGATGGAACCAAAAGGATGTGTCACGTTATTTGAATTTTTTTTATATCAGTGGTAATAAGGTCGTGGTTTAATGTGGTAAATATCAAAGAAAGCAGGGTTCTTCTTCTGCTACAATGATTTAATGGCAGATCGCGGCCACCACTGATGACGTCACTAGGGTGCGTCTGCTTGGTGGGGGCCTAGAGGGGGTGCGTTAGATTTGAAATACCGGGCTGGATCGGGAGCGTTAGATTTAAAATACGGAGCCGGCCGGGGCTGATACTGTAGGATTTATAAACGGGGGCTTAATAGGATTAAAGTTATGTTACGGGGTGTAGCTGGGGTTGTGTAAACGTCGCGATGTGTTGTGCCGCTCGAGTCAACAGGACTGGGCCGTTTAGGAGAAGTGATGTTGGATGCTAAGCTAAGCTGGTGCTAGCGGCACTGAGCTAACGAAGCTAAGATGCTAAGCTACCTGTGCTAACAATATAGCATGATTGAACTCTCGGGGAATCTCGTGTGTTGCTACTCTTTGCTAGTGCGGGATCTTAGAGAGGCGATGGACAGGTACTTCCGGTGTAGAGGGTTCTGGGAATTGTAGTTTTGTGGTTGAGGTAGAACGTCGAGTTGACGTCTTGGGGTGGTTTACGTGATGACGCACTTGCGGGGGGGCGTGGCGCCTCCTACAGGAAGTGGTGAGTGTTGTGGTGCGTTGGTGATGGACAGGACGTTCCAGCGGAGGGCGCTGTTGCCTCTTTTATAGTTTCACCTTTACAGGTGGAACGGGGTGCAGTTGGCAGTGGAGAAGGGTTTGTAATTATTATAAGTTTTGAGTAGCGACCATTTGTGGGGATTTATAAATTCTTTATGTTCGGTTTTTTCTGTTGTTGATGATGGGGGTGTTTACTGGTTTGATTATGAATCTGTATTTGTTATGGGCCAAGTATGGTTGAAGTGAGAGCAGCGGCGTTTTGTGATAGGATTGGCGTGAACCCCCCCCCCCCCCTTTTTCCTCTGTCCCTCCCTCCCTCCCTCCCTCTCTCCCTCCCTCCCTCCCTCCCTCCCTCTCTCCCTCCTTCCCTCCCTCCCTCCCTCTCTCCCCCCTCCCGCCCCCCCTCCGCTCCATCCCTGTCTCCCGGCTTAACTTTGTGAGGGGACAGGTGCACAAAGGGAGTTTTTGTTTAGTATAGATTGCCTGATTGATTGATTGATTGAAAATTTTTATTAACGGATTGTTTAATGGGTACGATACGGTACAGCTCAATACACACAATTGTTAAGGGGATGCAGACCGGAGGAAGACTTTCGTCTTGTTTACATCGGGGTCCCCCATTTTCAATTCATCATGGGTTTGGAGTATTGGTTATATTAATATAGTGTTACTTGCTAAAATAGGATTACATAAGGATAGATGGAATATTCATGGTCATTTTTTTGGTCTGATTAAAGTTAAGGTTGATTTAGACGGTTTTGGTAGTAGTTAATGTTGCATTGTGTGACCCCCCCCCCCCCCCCCTTTCCTCCCCTTAGTCCCTGGATCCCTGTATCCCTCCCTCCTTTTTTCTTTTCCCTTCCCTGTCTCTCCTTGTATTTCGCCATCCCTGGATTGCGGCGTGTGTTGTGGGCATTTGGTTGTAGGTTTATTTGTACTGCGTTGTTATTGTATATGTGAAGTAGGTACCGGATGGGCGCTGGCCTGTCTAGGTGCAGGTGGTGGTAGGATGATTTGTGATATTCTTGGTGTGGTAGAAGCTTGGGGTGATTCCGTTCAGGTTCGAAACTGAAGGGAGGACGCTTTGGGCTGTGAGTTGACGGTTCTTTGTGTATTCGGAGAACTGGGTGGATATTGCGGTGGCATAGTGCGGGTGTCCATGAAATTATTAACGTGGCCAGCTGTACTATGTGTCGGTCAGGGTTTTAGTGATCTAAGTTGCTAAAAGTTTATTGTTTTCCCTGATTAGGTGGTTGGTAGCAGTAGCAACACTGATTAATTTTTATTAAGTGTGGTGGGGGGTAATGGTTGTGTGTAAGGATGAATGAAATGGATGTAGTATGAGAAGTGAAGCGAAAGCGAATAATACATTTAGTCGATACGCTAATCGGGCATTTAAAAGTAAGAAATAAGGTTAGGATGAACAGATTCATCAAGCAAAGAGAGATTAGAATCAGATGAAGGACCAGGTTTACAAAGGATTATTAGACAATGGATAGGAAGGGGATTAATGATTATATTTCCCAGGAAATCAGGAGGAGAGAGCACACAGGGGATTGGAAAACTCCAGTGTTCCTGTTGAAGGAACGGACAAAAAACAAGATAAGCTGTATCGTTATTTTTTCAAGCAAATCACACTGTGTCTCTTTAAAATATTAGTATAGTGTTGCCCGACATTTCCAATGCGTAACGAAGAGTGGAAATAATAAGGGAAATGCCACTGTATTAAGTCTGGATTTCTGCTTTCTTTCTATACAGATGCTCGGCCGGACAGGTGCTCTAACGACTTCCACAACCATCTAGGGAAAACGGCTTTAATGCGCCTTGGTATAAGTATGAATGATAAGCCAGTTATCAATCCTTGTCTGCACAGTAAAAATTTGACAGTGTGAGTGTTTTAACTCAAGTAAGTAGAAGTAGGGGAAGACAGAGAAACTTGTTTTTTCAAACGGTGATTACAAGAGTGTGTTGAAAGTGGAATGAATGACAGTAACATAGGAAGTTCACTTTAGTGGGACATTTGATAGGAACAACTGAAGCGTTAAATGCAGTAACAATAGGATAACAACAACAACGATATGGAGGAGGGCCTTAGTGATCGGGCCATTGGGGGGAGTAGGCCGAGGGCCTCTGCAGACATTTCCCAGATAGACTATACCAGTGATGATCTGATTGATTTGAATATGGACTTCTCTCATGTGACCAGTACGACAGAAGGACTTGGAATGATGACTTTGATTCCAACACAGGGGAGTGAACCAGTGACAACGGTGTTACTCCAACCAGAACCGATTCAAGCTGGAGTGTCCATTGCAGGCGACTGCGGTTTAACCAAGGGGCAGAAAAAGAGACTGAGGTTACAGCCGTCCCACGAAGTCCACTCTGGCCGGATGGCTGGAACTGAGACCGACAGCAGGTATGGAATACACGAACAGTTTCTACAGCCCACCCGTTTCCCACATCCATCCTGCCCTCAGCACCAAAGCCAAGATGAGAGGCGGAGCCCAACGGTGGGACGTCAAACCGCCGGTGCTGAGATGGGGGAAGAGGCAGCATACTATAGACAACAGAGAGCGTTTGTGACAGCGTTCGAACAACACGAGGCAGTTCATCGAGATCTGATGAAGATACAGCTGGAGATCGGTCAAGCCGCACACGAGACTCAGAGACTGGGACGAGAACTGGCGAGAAAGACTGTGCTACTAGAAGCGACAGCTGTTGAGATCATGCTTCGGGCGTCTGACCTAGGCCGCTGTGATCAAAGAATGCCCTGTGCTCTGTTGCCCGGACAGGGAACTGGGCCGCAACAGGGTGAACAGAACCGCAGGAGGGGTGAGTTTCCAGGCCCCTCCCAACAAGAGAAGGCCCGAGGAGAGGCAGCAGAAAAGGACAGGTATGCCCCTCTCTCCTCCAGGCAACAGGACATGCGACCAGAGGACAGGAGAGGGGTGGACCTGGAGAGGACGGTGGGAGGCCAGCCGAGAGACTGTGGGAGTCGTGGTAAACTGGGTGAACTGGAACCCCTGGGATGGCCGGCGTCGGCTGTGTGCTGGGGTTGTGGGGAGGTTGGCCATTTCGCTCGGTCATGTGACAAAGGGTGGAGGCCTCAGCGAACGTCCAGAAAGAAGCAAGAGTCCAAACAGGGTTGCTGGGAATGTGGAGAGTTGGGACATTGTCAGAGGGGGTGTCTGCATAGGTCATAGGTTAATTAAGAACGAGGCAGGAATGCACAAGCGGAGCTAATAGTGCTCGGGAAAATAGAGTTATTAATAAGTTAAAATGGGAAGAAGGACTGATTGGAACAAAAAAATAGAATAAAAAATATATAGAAGCGTTGGTACATTAGATTATGAGTGGAAGCGACTAAGATGGATGTGCAACTAACAGGGAGAGATGAAATGACTGATAGATGCATGAGCCAATCGTACTAACAGTAGAGAAATAGACAAATCATGGGTTTTCCTTTTTGCTACAGTGTGTCTGATCAACTCTTGCTGTGGCAGTGAGAAAAACGTAAGGGAGAATGGTATGGTGGACGATTTTTGGTATCTCCCACCTGTGCAGCCTGGCCCGGCTGCACAGATTGGAGAGAGAGAGAAAAATGGTCACCGCAATGGCTCTTGTGGTCATGTGAACTCTGAACCAGACGGTGTCAGAGAAGGGTTAAACAGTTGGGTTTTAGACAGGAACAATGGAACATATAATATTAGACAGAGTTAGAAACAAAGGACTATTTATAGTAGTGATTACAATACTTGATCAAAGGGTGGTCAAGGTGGAATAAAAAAAAAAAAAAAAAAAAAAAAAACAACAATATTATTATTTCATTACTTATTTTATTTCTTTTTGGATTTCTAATTTTGCTGTCTTAGTTTTGCGGGGGTATTTATGCCTCTGGATGATAGTTTAATTCTGTTGGATGGGTGTGTAGCATGTAGGCACTCACAGTTTTTTTGTTTATTTTTAATTTTCTTTGTTTTTTGGTTGACTATATTTTTTTTTGGGAACTGGCTGGCTGGGAGGGTTCTCTCGCCGGTCGGGGATAGCAGGTGGTGGTGACACAGCGAGGCTGGTAGGAGGTCTAATATAATGAGCTGGAAACTGAGGATGGACGGGAGCTGGTTCATGGTTTGTTTTCCGCTCATTAAGGCTCCAGATGTAGAATCTGGAGGGTTGTGTCACTTTTTGGGTTATGGTAAGTGTTGGGGGAACATATTTCTCTGTCTATAAGAAGGCTCTGTAGGTTGTTGGTCGCAATTTGGCCAGTTAGTGTTCATGTAGGGTGCAGACATGTGAATTTGATGATTGACTTATGGAAGACTCTGCACCGGCTTGTTGAAAGCTGGCGGAGTGTGTGTGATGTGTGTTTAAAGGGACTGTGGTTTGTTGACCATGCACATAGGTTCTGTTGGTGATTGGCCTCGTCTAGAGCTGACTGTCCGGACCGGGGAGCTGTCGGGAAACGAGGTAATTGAAAGTGAAATGATGGTTATTCCACTGTCAAGGGTGGAGGTAGTTGTGTTGATCTTGAGATATTGAATCTAGTAAAACAGTACAGCACAAAAAGAAATGAGACAAAGATGATTTGATTGAATGTTAACGTAAGAAGCTGTGAAATACATAGATAATGAATTGGAGAAAAATGTATTGTCAAAATGCAGAACAGTAAAGATGTATCTGTGAAAATAAATGTTTCCAATCTATTGTGTGTTTTGTAAATAATAATCCAAAATGCAAAAAGGACAGAGGGAAAATCGATTCCTTCTGTGGAAAATCGGAGCAGTACCAGAGACCTGCATACAACGAAGAAAGAGGCGGTGATTAGCACAAAATACAACAAGAAGAAACAAAACGGTCAAAAACGAGTCAGCAGTAAAGGCCTTAGGAGGTTTAAACAGGGATAACTGACAGGGATGAAAGCAAAGGATAATTGAGGCCTCAGTGGTCTTTTTAAGGAGTAAAAATGATTTATGTTGCTTGTTTGAATTTCCCTCAAATGTTTAGAGAGTTAATCTTTTAGTGGTGTGATGTATTAATCTTTTCTTGCAGAGTCCATTACACAAAATAGACATTTAAGCTAAGTACATGGATAAATATAGTCTTAAACGAAAAGAAGCTGAGAATGGTACGATCATCTCTTTGCATAGAGAGACGGACCTAGACTGGATGTCATAATAATAACTGATAATGTATATAAACTGTGAAAGGAGGGAAAGGTAGGTGAAATGATGATTTTGTAACTGTACAGATGGAAAGGGGTTTTGTAGTTTGATTTGGGTCAATTTTGGATTTTTTTGAAATTTTGAAAAATATTAGCAAAAATTATGGATATGATTTTTAACATGTTTTAATTTAGAATATTGATGTTGTATAGGAGGTTATTAAACCCCCTAAGGGTGGATTGTCGTATATTTCTAAATGAAAACATGAACATAAGCAACTATAAATGTACCAAATGATAAAACAGAGAAGTTGATTTGAAAGACAGGGTGATTTGAACACCATGTGAAGTTATTTCTGAAGACCCTAGGCTAAAGAGGTTGAGAGACAATGGCCCCTCACCCGGCCAGCTGGCAGGAAGCAAGGTTGTTTAAAGTAAGTGGTATGAGACAAGTAAGGACTTTCAAGTTACAACACGGCAACTGCTGACTAACCCAGAGGTCAGAAAGGTGACACAGGCCCCTTACACAGTAGAATGCCACTCTAATAGGTAGACTAGATGGTTTTTAGACCTTAAGGATATAAAGAAAACTATTGGCTTTGTCAGAGAGATTAGTTAGATGGCTTTAGAAAACATTGCAACACATATGTAAAGAAAGGACCATTATGATAAAAGTGAGCTGTCATACCAAATCACCTTAGATAAATAGGTTGGCAGGCATGAATAGTTGACCATAAGTGAGCCAAATACAAAGACATTGTTTGTAAATTAATGTTAATACTGAACAAAATAATAAGTGATCAAAATAGAGCTAAAACCTAGATTACAGCGTACTTTAGAATAGGAAAAACAAACAGTAAGATAAATAGTTCCATCAAATAAAGTAAAAAATGGACCCAACTGAAGACAAGACAGTGAGTCACTGGCTAGACAATAAATTAATTATCTTAGTATTCTAAAAATGCAATTACAGAATGGTAAAGAGTTTGTAGATGGAAATAGCTCATGTTGTATTATCTAGGGATCAAGAGCCAGTCTGTCTCCCCATAGACTATGAAAACGGTTGTGTCAGCAGAAGAAATTGTGTAACATGTGGTCACAGGACACCCTCAGACATGTTTCTGCTGGAATGTGACCAAAAATAAGTGGACGTGAACAGGCAGGCAGGGTCTCCCCCCTCCCTCTCGCTCTCTGTCTCCCCCTCCCCCTCTCTATCTCTCTCCCCCTGATAAAAAGGGCGAATGGCGACGGACAAAAACAGACACACACCCGGTGACACTCAGAGGAGACGGAGAAGGATCCCTGCAGAGCCAAGCCGTGACACAGAGGGACTGAGACCCGATGACAGACGAAATCGCTTCGCATCAGGAGAAGCGCTGACACACCAGAAAGGACCTGAAGACCCAGAGACATGGGGACAGACGATGACAGAGATCGCATCGCAACTGGAGCGCTGAAAACCTCCACCGACAGAGGGAGACTCGCCACTCGACTCGCCACTCAGGCTACTAAAGAGCCGATGACTCAGAGAGCCATTGAGACCAGATGACCGAGCCGAGGTTCATAGCGGACTCCGCCGATACGAAATCAAGCACTCCCTGCCTGATCGGCGAGGAGACAAGGTTGTCTTGACAACCAGACCAGCGAACCACAAGAGAGGACTCGGTGTTGGCCATGGACAACCTAAGACAGCGAACAGCACCGAGAGACGACAACAGCCAAATGAAAGAGACGATGTACTGTTTTAATTCCTAAAGCTGTTTTATTAATAAACACCGCCGCCCGTTGATTTTGACCATATCGTCAGTCTCCTCTTACTTGAAACCGAACATCTGAAAATACCTAAAACCATGCAGAGGAAAGGGTGAAATAGAACACTATACGATCAATGAACTTAGATAAGAGATACATGAATTAAGAAGATACACTTCAGGAACTCATCAGGTCGATATTCCGTGAGGAAACAGACGCTATCTTGGCTAAGCTAGCTGGCAGGGTAGATGCACTACAGGAGACGGTGACTGCCATAGACGCACGATTAGCCATGGCGGAGGGAGGTATGTCCGCGGTCGTGGAGGTAGCTGAGACCAATGCCGCGGGAATATTATACTTGGAGGACAAACTACGTGATTGTGAGATGAAGTCGGCGGACCTGGAGGGCCGTGGTAGAAGATGTAATGTTAGAATATACGGGTTGCCGGATGAAACGGAGGAGGACGAACCGATAAAATACCTAGAGGAGATGATTCCAAAATGGTTCCCGAAACTGGCTCGCCCTGAGATCGAAAGAGCGCATAGGATCTTCAGACCCGCTACCCAGTTGAAGAGCGAATGTGCAAACCCTCGCACATTCATATTCTGCTGCCTGAGATTCCAGACGAGACAGCATATATTGAGAGAGGCCAGACTGAAACCTCCGGTGGTGAACGGCCGTACCTTGAGATTCGCCGCTGACTTTAGCGACTACACAGCTAAACGTCGTAGAGCATTCGCCGGCGCAATGGATCTAGCACGAGATCCGGCGGTGGAGGTGTATCTGCTATTCCCAGCAACGCTGAAGGTGAAGACGGGATGGGGAGAGGTATCGTGCAACCGACTATTCAAGTCACCATCCGAGGCGGAGGACTTCATTCGAAAAAGCAACACAGTCACTCCGACTGAGAGGAACAGACCGGCCACGGTGGAGCATACACCGAGCGACGGGCAATGAGGGGCTGGGGCGAGTACCTGAGGCTGGCTGTTAACCAGACAGTAAAGTATAACTACTCCAGCTTGAGTGACAGGATTACGAAGGATTTTGACAGGTGGTCCAAATTGAAGAACTCACTACAAGCCCGCACCTCAATAATTAAGATGAATGTTTTACCCAAAATTAATTGTATCAGCTCCATGCTACCGTTGTCTCCCCCTGTTGGTTACTGGCAAAAACTGCACTCTGCTGCATATAAATTCGTCTGGAATAACAAACGCCCACGCTTAAAGAGATCCACTGCACAGAGGAGTAAACTAGATGGGGGTTTAGCATTTCCAGACTTCAAGTATTATTTTCAAGCTTACTCTCTGAGACCTCTTATCACTTGGTTTGACGCTCAAGCGGCTGTGTCCTGGCGCCCATTGGAGGAGGAGATGGTGTCCCAACATAGACTTCAAGATGTCGTGTATACCAACATTTCAATTAAGCAATGCAAATTACGATTTGGCCCTCTGATCACACATGTGATCCAGATTTGGCGTGACACCCAGAAAGCACGCACTAACCGCCATAAATGGCACACGCATTCCCCCCTATTCAATAATAATTAGCTCCTTATTGGACAACAACCCATTAGATATCCTAGATGGGAAGGGAAAGGCATACATACATTGGGGGATATTTTCAATGACTCGGGTATCCAGTCTTTTCAGGACCTATCCAACGGATTTGATCTCCCCAGAAGCTCCTTTTTCCTTTATTTACAAATGAGGGCAGCTCTGAAGGCTCATGGAGTCCCATGGGACGCTCCACTAGAGCGACACCGGTTTCACAAATTCTTTTATGACAGGGAGACATTGAGAGGCTTCGTCTCTGACTTTTATCGGCACTTACTTACGTCCTCGTATAAAGACCTACCCTTAGATATGATTGGAGAAAGGATATCCCTGAGTTGGATATAGATTTTGATTGGGATGCAGTCTGGGAAAATATTAGACTATCATCACGCAACCCAGATCACCAACAGATTCATCTAAATTTTGTTCATAGGACTTATTTGACCCCCAGGCGATTGAACCTAATGGGTCTCAGGCCTGACTCTCGATGTACCTTGTGTCCAGACGGTGCCATTGGAGCATATATGCACATGTACTGGGAGTGCCCTCCTGTTGAGATCTTCTGGGAAAGTGTTACCACTCAGTTATCAGAGATTTTCTCTTTAACCATACCGGCCTTGCCTTCTGTTTTATTGTTAAATGATGTTTCTCAATTGCCGACCTCTGTACATGTAAAGAGACTCATTTTGGCTGGTCTGACGGCTGCCAAAAAGCTGATTGCCTCACGCTGGATACAACCAGATAAGCTATGTCCGAAGGTATGGATTCTCACCTATCTTGATGTTATTTATCTGGAGATTTCCACTGCACGTGTCATAGGTGTTAACACGTTGAGCGCCACGCCGGGTTGTCCTTTTTACCGGCTGAATGCCACCATCGGCGCCAATGTTAACGTTAATATCGCCTAATCTATGTTTTAAATTATGGCTATGTGTCTAATCTGCCCATCGCATTATCAAAGACTATTTTCCAGTCAGTGCTGTCAAGGCAGATTGTTTTTTTATCGCGGCATTTCCGTTTCAGAGCATTTAGAAAAGCACCCGTTTTCAGATAAAAAACAGCCCATTCTGGAGCATTCTATGAAAATCGCCTTTTACTGGAATATTCCACAACGTTGATATTCGTCTGCCTTTTTATGAATCGTTTTCAAATAAACGCTAGATGATCAATATTATACGTGCACGCAAGCACATTCGAGCCGTGCACGGATAATCGCCCCGTTGATTTCCTCATGGACTTTTACAGTGAAACCGAAAGAAGACATTTCACAAAACAGCTTATAACTTCATCAAACTTACTCTGATTATCCTAACACTGATAACATAGAGTCCTTACCTGACATCAGATGGTATCCAACTGGTATATTCCAATTCCTGATCACCATTCGAAAAAATCGATACGTGTATGGATCCAACTCGATACAGTAGAACTCCATGATCAGCGGGGATATGAGGTTCCAGAATGAACTGTGGTAACCCCGGCTGGATCAGTGGACTGGAAAATGTGGAGTACCGGATTTTTTCCCCCATTCATTTTCATTGAGTCCATTCCAAAATCACTTATGTCATCTGGGAGACGACAGGGGGCGCTTTTTTCCACAATGATCGCCGGCGCCGCTCAGCTATACTCGGGTAGGCTCGGGTGATGCAATATGATTTCAGATCGCTAAAAAAAAAAAAAAAAAAAAATCAGAGAAATCTTGTGAGTGGCTTTCAACCACCTATAAAAAAAACACGAGATATCTCATGAGTGGCACGGAAAGAGTTAATGAAGCCAATTATGGCGGTCTGGTTAGCTGTGGTGGAAAAACTAAAAGAACCCATATGACTTTGGAAATTGAGTACTGAATGGGGTATTATGTGGATGTCTCACGTTGGGGTCCTGGGGTGAGAGGGGGGGGGGAGAACGAGCAAATATTCATGTATGTTGGTGGTAATGGTGTTTTTGTATTTTTGTTTTGTTTATTATTTTTCATTCAATGCTGATCCTATGTATATTTTCTGACCCCCTTCTGATCTGGGTTTGGTGATTGTGTGCTCTGGTTGGGGGGGGGGGGGGGGGGGGGGGCGCGCGGTTCGGGGTCACTGCGGGTCGAGGCACTAAAGAGGCGTGGTGCTTTGGCTCACAGGGGGGCCGGGCTGTGGGTCCTCCGGGATTGTGGCTTGCGGTTGCCCGGCCTGGAGGTGGAGGGGGCTCGGTAAGCACTTTTTATAGTATATATTTTATTTTATTTTATTATACTTTTCCTCTGTGACAACTTTATTGTCTAATCATTGTTGTGTTAGTTTATGTTATTGGATGTCTTTTATGTATTATTGTTATTATTGTGTTGTGAGTTGTGTTGTTTCGTGTTTGAAAATTGAAAAAAAATTAAGATTTGTTAATTTAAAAAATTAATAATATATATATATATATTTTGTCTGTATACTAGTGAAGCACTGCCTCACTAGTAGTCATGCAATAACCTCCACTGGTTTACACCTATTTAAGCAGAACCAACGTCATCAACAGGGGGGCATTACTCAGGCGGAGGTAAACACAACCATATATGAACACGACAGTGGCGAAATGTGCCGTATATAAAACTGCTTCGGAGGTTCGGCATTGCACCATGCTGATCCCCTCAACAGGTAGCAATCTCAAAATTAGATTAGATTCAAATGTATTGTCATTATACAGTACAAGTACAGAGTGGATAAAGAAATGCATAAATTAATTTAATTAAATCAAATTGTGTAACCGAGAGATTTGCTAACCAGTTGAGCTACAGTGGTCAACGTTAACTGCAACGGACTAATCGATAATTTACACTTGTCAAGAGCCAATTGCGCAGTCGTTCAATATTGGCATTAATAAATCAGATGTCATGCTAATATGTTCTACAGTAGGACTTACTATTATGATACCCAATAAAACAACTAATTAGAATAATAGAAGCCTACTTTGCTGGAACGATACATTTTGAATGTATACATTGCATGTATAATAACAATACATTGGAATCTAATCTCATTTTGAGGTCAGTCGCAAATCGCTTCCTGTTGAATGGATCGATTGAGTGCAATGCCGAACCTCTGCTGTTCATTTCCGCTTGTCTTGACAGGCTAGAATATGACACATGAGGCATTTCATCGACATCCCAATGCATGTGTGTGTGTGTGTGTGTGTTCCTGTGTGTCACCCATATTGCATGTGTGTGTGTTCATCTGCATGCCAAATAAAGACTTCTTATTAAACAAGTCTGAATATGGCCACTGGTGATGTCATCAGGGACGTTGGACCTCATTCAAAACATGGTCTTAAGATTTCTCTTACGACAACCTCCTTGGAAGGTCATAAGAGAAACTTGACAACAGGCTGTCTTAAATTGCCAAAAAGGTCACAGCTGTGATGCCCAGAATGAGATACGTCGTTCCCGTTTACTTCATTTACATACAAACACGCCTGGTCCAGCTCATTATAATGCAAGGGCCGTGTGGAAATTTCAACAGGTAGCGAAAGCACTAACAGTGTAACAGTGTAACCAAGAATATCATCAACATACTGTGATTCCTAAAAGTTGATCGAAACCACCTGCATCAAGAGAGAAAGGATGAATAGTGTGGCTGAAACTGCAGCTTTGGATCTGATTGGCCCTGACCTTCTCATCTATCCAACGCACCCAAACACTATCACAATTAGGTCACATGACCATCACAACTCTACAAGTTGGTGAGGACCGGCTGGATGCACCAAAAAAAGACAAGGTAGGCCTACTGTTGAAATCACATGGGGGGGGGGGCAGAGTGCACAGCAGGGTGAAAATATCTACCACTAGGGGGCAGCAAAATTACTATGTGTTTTATTGCTTTTTAAAAATGTAAAAAACGACTTCCTCATCTACTTCCTGTGTTTTCAGTTTCTGGCTGAAACAAGTCACCAAGGTGGTAAGATTTCACGTGGTATGGTGGTATTTCTATGATAAATGTTAAATGTTTAATGAGCGCTTAGCCTGTGACACCATTACCATCCATTTTGATTGGTGTTCCTAAAGGTCATGTGATAAGGAAGTTAATGAGAAGATATGGATCATTATGGCCTGTCAAATGAATACAGGACATCAGCAGGATACACACACACAGATTCACATGTGCACACACACGCACAGACGCGCATGCACACACACTTAATGTCCTGTAAATGTATATGACATCAGCAAATCTCTCTGGTACCCCCCTCCAAGCCTATTTCCTTCTCTCTCTCTCTCTCTCTCTCTCTCTCTCTCTCTCTCTCTCTCTCTCTCTCTCTCTCTCTCTCTCTCTCTCTCTCTCTCTCTCTCTCTCTCTCTCTCTCTCTCTCTCTCTCTCTCTCTCTCTCTCTCTCTCTCTCTCTCTCTCTCTCTCTCTCTCTCTCTAATAGATTATTAAAGGAATTTGCATTTGCTAGAATGATAAGGATTTAAAAGTATGTTGCTATGTAATATTCATGGTTCATGCCAAACTTAATTAATATAGAAAATTACACGTTGTCACTTTAAGATTAAAAGTAATATTTCTTTCTAAATGATATACGGGTTGCTGGTCTTTTCAAGTGGGCCGCACAATATGGTGCAAACATACACACACATACGCACACACACACAAACACACACACTATCTTTGTCTCTCTCTCTTTCTCTCTCGCTTTCTCTCTCGCTCACACATACACACACACACACACACACACACACACACACTCTTACCATCTTTATGTCATGTGAAATTAGGTCATGACATTTTCCGATAAAACACATGGGGACATACAACAATCTTTACACACACACACACACACACACACACACACACACACACACACACACACACACACACACACACACACACACACACACACACACACACACACACACACACACAAACACACACACACACACACACACACACACACACACACACACACACACACACACACACACACACACACACACACACACACACACACACACACACACACACACACACACACACACACACACACACACACACACAGTATGCACTGCATGTGCCTGTGTGTGTGCCATAAGTCATATATAGCCTACCACACACTGACAGTCACATCTTGGTTCCTAGTGTGTGTGGGCATGTGTGTGTGTGTGTGTGTGTGTGTGTGTGTGTGTGTGTGTGTGTGTGTGTGTGTGTGTGTGTGTGTGTGTGTGTGTCTGTGTGTTTGTGTGTGTGTTTGTTTATAGGTACTTGCGAGGACATTCTATGCTCGGCCAACCTTCATTGTGAGGACAAATCCACTTGTGAGGACTTTTTCCTGGTCCTCAGAAATAATATACTTTAGATGACTTTAAAATGATCGTTAAGTCCCTAATATAAATTTTTTTAGAATAGGTCCTCACACTGGTATAATTATTGATTTCACCCGGACTCATCAGCATTCCTTCAGGACACACTCGAGAACTGCAGGGGAAATGTGTGTTTGGCGCAGATGTGTGTGAGGACCTTTGGAGACTATTTTTGATTGGTTGGTCTGAGAGGGGATTGTTTTGATTGGCTGCTCGTGACCTGTCACTCATCTGCATGCACGCAGCTAGCTACGTGACCTCACGTGGTCTGAGAGGGGATTTTTTTATTGGCTGCTCATGACCTAACGTGCATTCTGGGTATTGTAGTACAGTGCTAGCATATAATAATTATACTATTATACAACGAGGGCGCCTATAGCACTGCTATTTTATGCAATGACACTATTGCATAGATTATGCAAAGTAATGTTTGGCTGAACATCATAATCAAAATCTGCTCTCTGATTGGCCGACGCGATGCCAGTACTTTTCCGTAGCCGCATTTCTCGGTTTTGCTTGTGTGGACGATAGAACGCCAGGTAGTTTGCAGGATGTTCGATGCTGTGTGTTGTGATGCAGTCTGGAGTCTGGACAGTGGGCAGTGGATATACATCGACAACAGTCTGGGGGACAGTCAATGGACATACACTTTATCAAGCCCTCCGGCTGGACCACGTTTCAATTAAACAAAGTGAGTTAATTCTCTCTCTCTCTCTCTCTCTCTCTCTCTCTCTCTCTCTCTCTCTCTCTTAGCCACTCAGCTAACGTTAGCTGCTGTTAGCCACTCAGCTAATGCTAAACTAACTAACGTGATTCCGTGATTCTCTCTCTCTCTCTCTCTCTCTCTCTCTCTCTCTCTCTCTCTCTCTCTCTCTCTCTCTCTCTCTCTCTCTCTCTCTCTCTCTCTCTCTCTCTCTCTCTCTCTCTCTCTCTCTCTCTCTCTGTCCCACAACATAAGATTTTTTTTATGAATAATATATATATATATATAATATATAGAAGCTTCGAAGGCCAGAATGGGCCTTAAACAAGACTCAAAATGCTCCCAATGTACAAATGGAGACGAAGGGACATTTATGCACATGTATTGGGACTGCCCACCAGTTAAGGCATTCTGGAAAGATGTGACCCATCAATTATCAAATCTCGTATCTTGGAATATACCAGTACACCCCTCTGTATTACTATTGAATGATGTTTTTGAGTTTGCAGTAAATCCACAGCTAAAGAGATTGGTTTTATCGGGTATCACAGTAGCTAAAAAACTGATCGCATCACGTTGGTTTCAACCGGAAAAAATGTGCAGGAAGGTTTGGTCTATTACATATCTCGATGTGATTTATCAAGAAATATCTACAGCAAGAATTCTGGGTCTCAACGAATCCAAAATGTCAATGTGGTTAGAAGTGGTGGAGAGAGCGAGGCGGTTAGGTGGCCGAGCGGAGATTGCGTTCGTCACCAGCCCCGGAGCTGAGCTGGATTTGCCTGTTCGAATCCATCTCACAGCTCCGGGGTTGTCACCAGCTTGGCTGGCCGTCTGCACTGATACAATTGGCTGTATCAGAGGGTGGGAGAAGCTGGCGGGGTGGGTCCGGGTCGTTGTAAACAGCGACTCCTACAGTTCGGTCGGGGCGCCTGCTAAGCGCGGATTGGACGTGAGGGGGATAGTGTGGTCCTCCCACACGCTACGCCCTCTCAATGAGAATCCGCGCTGCCAGGTGAAAAGAAGCAGTGATTGGCTGGACGTGTGTCGGAGGAAGCACGTGGTAGCCTCCACTCTCCCAGATGATCTGACTGTGGGGGGTAAGTGCGCAGCGACCAGGAAGGGACTGGGAATTGGCATACGACTAACATTGGGATGGGAGAAAATCGGAGGAAAATGGAGGGGGAAAAAGACCAATAAAAAAAAAAAAAGTGGTGGAGAGAATAAAAGCTAGCTTATAATGGTAGTGTCTGGTTAGAGTGAGGGATAATGGAGGTACTATCCAAGGAGGGGTCCGGGAGGGGGGGGTTCGAGCTGGAGCATATGTGTGTAGGGTTTTCGAAAATAGGTAATAGGGGTATATCCTGTATAAGGCATTTGTATAATTGGTAATTTCGTTGGATATACACTATATACGTTAAAATATTATTATAGACTTTTTTTTGTTTTCTGTTTCTGTACTTGCATGTCATTTTAGCCACCTTGTCTGTTAGTTTCATTATGCATTATGTGTTGAGTACTGACTTTTAATAATTTTTGTTTTGCAATAAAAAAAAAAAAAAAAAAAAAAAAGCTTCGAAGGCCAAAAAAAATTTGAAGGTCAGCCCTACTACTAACCAGACATGATGGTTAGCTGAGAGATGTCTTCTTTTCATGTTGAGAACGTTAGGAGAGAACACACTATGTCTTCATGTTGAGAACATTAGAGAACACACTATGTCTTCATGTTGAGAACATGCTATGTATATGCAACTATGCATGTACGCCTGTATGACTCCTGTATGAGCTGGTGACTCCTGTATGACTCCTGTATGACACGTCACCGTATCCGCTAGACAGGAGGCAACGACAGCATGGAGAGGTATACTGACGCAGGCCGTGTTTTTCCACCTGCTTTTGTTTCAGGTTATCAGCGGCCCGGAGGTTCACATGCCAAGAGAGGGAGGAGGAGGAGGGGGAAGAGGAAGAGGAGTCTGGCCTGAGCTGCTGCAGGGCCTGGTGGTAGCTGGCTGCTGCTGGAGCCTGGGCCTGGCCTGGTGGCTGGTAGCTGGTAGGCTGGGGCTGGCCTGGTGGTGATGGCTGGTAGCAGCTAGGCTACTACTAGCCCGGTTGGCCTGAGCTGCTGCAGGGCCTGGCCTGGTGGTAGCTGGCTGCTGCTGGAGCCTGGGCCTGGCCTGGCCTGGCCTGGTGGGTGGTAGCTGGTAGGCTGGGGCTGGCCTGGTGGTGATGGCTGGTAGCAGCTAGGCTACTACTAGCCCGGTTGGCCTGAGCTGCTGCAGGGCCTGGCCTGGTGGTAGCTGGCTGCTGCTGGAGCCTGGGCCTGGCCTGGCCTGGTGGCTGGTAGCTGGTAGGCTGGGGCTGGCCTGGTGGTGATGGCTGGTAGCAACTAGGCTACTACTAGCCCGGTTGGCCTGAGCTGCTGCAGGGCCTGGCCTGGTGGTAGCTGGCTGCTGCTGGAGCCTGGGCCTGGCCTGGTGTTAGCTGACTGCTCCTAGCAGGCTTGTTTGTTTATCCAAGCAGGTAATCCAAGCAGATTTCCAGACTAAATCCAGTCAGTATATCACTGAAGGCAATATCAAGCAAGCTTTAGCAAGAAAACCCATAAAAAGCTAACACCTCTCACACCTATCACACCTCTCACACCGATCCCACCTATCACACCTCTCACACCTATCACACCTCTCACACCAATCCAATCCAATCCAATCCACTTTATTTATATAGCACATTTAAAACAACAAAGTTGACCAAAGTGCTGTACAAGTCCACAAACATAGGATAAAACATAAAACATAAAAATGTAATAAAAACACATAATAAAACAGTACAATGTGTCACATAAAAAGGCCAATCTCTCAAAAAACGGTTTAAAAAACAAAAGCCAGAGCAAATAAGTGTGTTTTTAGGCGTGATTTAAACACCTGCAGAGTGGGGGCCTGCCTAACATGCAGTGGCAGCTCATTCCAGAGCTTTGGGGCTGCCACTGCAAAAGCACGGTCCCCCCTAAGCTTCAGCCTGGAGTTTGGAACGGCCAAGAGGAGCTGGTCAGAGGACCTGAGGGACCTTAGAGGAACATAGGGTTCCAGCAGGTCTGAGAGGTAACCCGGTGCCAAGCCGTTCAAACATTTAAAAACAAACAGTAAAACCTTAAAATCAATCCTAAAACGCACAGGAAGCCAGTGGAGGGCAGCCAGCACAGGGGAAATGTGCTCCCTCTTTCGTGTTCCCGTCAGCAGACGGGCAGCGGCGTTTTGCACCAACTGCAAACGAGAGAGGGAGGCCTGACTGACGCCCACGTACAGGGCATTACAATAATCAAGGCGAGAGGTCATAAAAGCATGGATAACCGTTTCAAAAACGGAACGGGATAAAAAAGGTTTGACCTTGGACAGCCTCCTAAGCTGGAAAAAGCTCCTTCCCACCACAGTATTGATCTGCTTGTCCAGCTTTAGGTCACAATCGAATTTCACCCCTAGGTTGGTGACTGTTGGCTTCACAAAAAGCCCAAGAGGGCCCAAATCACCAGGAGGAGGCACATGACCATTGCTGGGACCAAACACCATGACCTCTGTTTTACTGTCATTGAGACAAAGACAGTTTGATGCCAGCCATGCCTTAACATCATCAAGGCATGCTAATAGTGGTTTTACCGGGTTGATAGTGTTTCTTTTTAATGGCATGTAAATCTGGCTGTCATCTGCGTAGCAGTGAAAGGAGACGCCATGCTTTCGGAGTATAGGCCCTAAGGGGAGCAGGTACAACACAAATAAAATTGGCCCGAGAATTGAGCCTTGGGGAACCCCGCAGGGGAGAGGTGCTGTGGAGGATACAGCGTCGCCCAGGCTAACACAAAAAGACATAGACACACACACATAGACAAATATGATCTAAAAAACTCCAGGGCTTGGCCTTTAATGCCAACCCAGTGCTCCAAACGGGAGAGCAGAATATTGTGATCCACTGTGTCAAAGGCAGCAGTGAGATCTAAAAGTACGAGAATAAGGGAGTCACCAGAGTCAGTGGCGAGAAGGATATCATTAAAAACTCTTAAAAGTGCAGTCTCTGTACTGTGCAGTGCTCTAAAACCAGATTGGAAGACCTCTAGAATGCCATGTGTGTCAAGGAAAGACATTAGTTGGACAAGTAAAATTTTTTCCAAGATTTTGGATAAAAACGGGAGCTTGGAGATAGGCCTAAAATTAGAGAGGACAGAGGCGTCCAGGCTAGGCTTTTTGATAAGCGGTTGCACCACAGCATGTTTAAAATGTACAGGTATATCACCTGTAAGGCTGTTGTTCATAATTGTTAGGACATTTGGTCCTATGACCCTGCTGACCTTTTTGATAAGGTGAGGGGGGAGGACGTCTAGGGGGGAGCCTGAGGGCTTCATATGGGTAATAATTTCCTCTAGCTGAGCAAGGGACACAGGCTCAAACTGGCTAAACGTGGCAGGGCAGGTGGCAGTAGTAGTAGAATGGTCACAAGTAGGGGTGGACGTGCTAGCTCTAATGTTGGCAACTTTTTCAATAAAAAACTGAATAAAAAGCTCACATGTTTCAGTGGAAGCTTCAAGACAAACAGGCTGGGGAACATCAAGAATATAATTAATCGTTTTAAGAAGAACACAAGGCTTGTGGCAGTTGTTTAAAATGATATTCTTTTCAGCCTTAACAGTTTGCTGATATCTACACCAGCTGTCCCTCAGAATGTCGAAAGACACCTGCAGCTTGTCCTTTTTCCACTGTCGTTCAGCCCTCCTGCACTCTCGTCTGGCTTCACGAGGGCTGTCGTTCAACCAGGGCTCAGGTTTAGGTTTGGAGCGCCTGGTTTTTAATGGAGCGACGGTATCAAGGATCTCCAGACAGGTGGAGTCAAACCTGGTTAATTCCTCTGTGTTAACACACACGGGGCTAGCTGAGCTAGTTACAGTAGCGCTAGTAAAAGCGGACGAGAAAAGCACAGCAGTGGAAGGGCTAAACATACGGCATCGGCGGGCCGGTGCAGATGGCTTGTCAATACAGCATGGGAGAGCTACATCAAATAAAACTGGCATGTGGTCAGAGAAAAAAGCATCACAGACTTCAACATTAGAAACGGGTAGACCATATGATAGGACAAGATCCAGTGTGTGCCCGTGTTCTTGTGTGGGACCAGACACAGACTGCAAAAGATCGAATGAGTCAATAAGATTTAAAAAGTCTCTAGCCAACGGCTTAGAAGGACAGCACACATGTATGTTCATGTCACCCAAGATTAAGACGCAGTCATATTTAGGCATAATTTCAGCCAAGAAATCAGAGAGGTCAGTGATGAAGTGCTTATTGTATTTTGGGGGTCGGTAAATCACCGCGCACAGTACAGGGGGATAGCGACCCAGTTCAAACATGTTCAGCTCAAAGCTGGAGAATGAGACCGATGACAATTGTTTACAGTCAAAGTTTTGCTTGAACACTGTTGCAATTCCCCCTCCTCGGCCAGTCGTCCGTGGAGCGCTAAAATACGTGCACGCAGGTGGCAAAAGTTCAGAAAAAGAGCTTGACTCACCAACGCTCTGCCAAGTCTCTGTGATGCACAGGAAATCCAAGTTGCGGGTGGTGAAGAAGTCGTTCAAGATAAAAGTCTTATTTGCTAGCGATCTAGCGTTTACCAGGGCTATCCTGGCGGGAGCTGGGACCGGCCGAGCCGTCCGAGGTGCCCGGGCCAGAGGCCTGAGGCTGCGGGGGTTTACCACTCCTCTGTGGAGTCGGGGAGAACAGAGGCGGCTGCGTGTATGAAACTCCTCATCCCCGCCGGTGATGACAGGTACCAGCCAGGTGCCGACAGGCTCCAGAGAGCGACGGGAAACAGCAGAGCGATGGTTCGATCCATATCCAGTCAATAATATAGACCCGGGAGAAAGTTTCAGGGAGGCTTTTAGCTTCACCAGTCAGCCGCTTCGTTTACCTCGGCGTCTGATACGCCTCAGCCGGGGAGGAGGAGCCGATGCCCGGTAGAGGTGAGCCGGTATTCCTGCCAGAAGCGGTGGAGGAAACGTTTTATGTCCCAGATCAAACTTGGCCAGATTTTCACTAGCAAGCCGGATATCAAGCAGTGCTTGGCGATCATAAACCAGTAGAGAGTTGACGTTTTTCGTGACAAATGACAAAAGCAGTATAAACACAAACAAAACTGACAGCGGCAGACGGCAAGCCACACATACAGGCGCCATCACGTCACGTCAGACAGCACTGAGCACTGCTATCACCACATTTACACACAGTGTAATTAGGAAGTGTAATTCTGTGCATATCCTTCTGAGACACACAGAGGTAGGTATCTGAGCAGAGGGTCGGAGTACAGGCGCAGCCTGTCAGAACGAATTTTGACACCTATCACACCTATCACACCTCTCACACCTATCACACCTATCACACCTCTCACACCTATCACACCTATCCCACCTATCACACCTCTCACACCTCACACACCTCTCACACCTATCACACCTCTCACACCTATCACACCTATCACACCTATCACACCTCTCACACCTATCACACCTATCACACCTATCCCACCTATCACACCTCTCACACCTCTCACACCTATCCCACCTATCACACCTCTCACACCTATCACACCTATCACA
This sequence comes from Notolepis coatsorum, assembly GCF_963971535.1. NCBI lineage: Eukaryota > Metazoa > Chordata > Actinopteri > Aulopiformes > Paralepididae > Notolepis > Notolepis coatsorum. Next base: position 65,997,629 of record NC_140174.1, read on the forward strand.
CCTATCACACCTCTCACACCTATCACACCTATCACACCTCTCACACCTATCACACCTATCACACCTCTCACACCTATCACACCTCTCACACCTATCACACCTATCACACCTATCACACCTCTCACACCTATAACACCTATCACACCTCTCACACCTATCACACTTCTCACACCTATCACACCTATCACACCTATCCCACCTATCACACCTCTCACACTTATCACACCTCTCACACCTATCACACCTATCACACCTATCACACCTATCACACCTCTATACCCATTCTGCAATCTGTTAATAAAGTTTTCAATCAATCAATCAATCAATCAATCAATCAATTAATCAATCAATCAATCCGGGTCTGTGATGTCACTGTACCCATTCTGCAATCTGTTAATAAAGTTTTCAATCAATCAATCAATCAATCAATCAATCCGGGCCTGTCACGGTCACTGTACCCATTCTGCAATCTGTTAATAAAGTTTTCAATCAATCAATCAATCAATCAATCAATCAATCAATCAATCAATCAATCAATCAATCAATCAATCAATCCCGCAGTGCAACGTGACCCAAATCAGCCAATGCCCGCAGTGCAACACTCCAATTCAGCCATTGGGTGGGACGGTCACGTGACCCAAATCAGCCAATGGAAGCGTGAGGGGCCTCAGCCTGCGGGCCTCAGCCTGCGGGACCCCAGCCTGCGGGTGGCTGTGGTTCTGCATCAAGTGCTCACAAAAACATGCTGGTTGCATGTTCTCATGCACACATCATCACACTAATGTTACTGCATCAGACAGTAATGTTGAAACATAGAAATTAGTGGAAAATATATATTTTTATAAGATAAGATAAGATATTCCTTTATTGAATTCTACCACTGAACCGCAATACTCTGTATTTACTTAATTATTTTAAGTTGTACTTAAGGTATGCTTTTACATTATACTTACTTAATATGTGAATAGTTCCAAGGCAATCAAAAACGATGAGTTTAATTTAATCAAAACATAAGAACAAGTCACACAAACTCAACATATGTAAGTTAGGTGAACTTCCATAGAATATTGAGTTAACTAATTGATTATTTTGAACATGCGGGTTTACAGTGTAGTATTGTAGGCTCTCCTTTCTCTCCCTGCAGCAGGCTCTCTGTCATGTACAGAGGTCTATCGACCATACAAGATAGTAACTGGGCAGGTGGTACATGAGCAGAAACAACCCCTTCAGTAGAAAAATGCTTTTTAAACAGTCCCGGGTAGGCAGATAGTAAACAAAGACGTTTTTCAAATGGTAAATTATGTTTTATTGCAATGTGGGGGTTCCAACCCACGGCCTTTTCCCAAAGGGAAAAGGGATGTTGTCAGTGGGGATTTCAACCCACAACACACACAAAGGGAAAAAGGTATGGGAGGACAAACAAGACATACATATGAGACAACTCAAACAAACACTTAGTAGTCACGATACTACCTTGGGCCCATCCCAGGCCACCACAGCTGTGGAGTCTAACCCACACTCCATGCAAATAAGATGGCACCGTGCCACACAGTATTGTGCTTAGGCCATAGATAAGCGAGACAGCAGCCTCCCCACTATACCATAAGGCAAGTGACTCCAGCAACGAGACCGTGTGTGTGTCATCTTTCCGCTTATATTCACTCATCCAACTAACTGCCCACAGGTGTACTCAAGCAGGTGCAATCAGCTCAATCAGGAGGATGAGTGGTCTCTGGGGAAAGAGAAGGAACAGCATTAAAAGATGACACATCACACCACCAAGAACAACATAGCCCACTCATGATACCAATCTGATGTTCATATGGCCTCCTAATACAGTAACAATGATAATGACCAACCCACGTACATCACACTCTCAGTACTGGTTTCAAGTTTCAAGTTTCTTTAATAGTTGTCATACAGAAGTACAGAATACTTTTGTACAAAATGCTTCTTACTGTTGCGCTCCAGAGACTGTGCATGACAAGATAAGTATGAAATAAAAACATAGTAAAAATTAGAAGTAAAAAAAGAGGTCACAGTGTTCAGTTTAGACATATGTACAATGTTCGTAGACGTAGTTACCATACAATATACAATACTGTGCAGTTTACTAATATACAATACTATACTATATAGTGCAAGGCATAAATGGACGAGGTGCAGTTTAGGTACAATTAAAAGTAATTAATTATCCCTTATTTTTCACCTTAACCCATTGACACCTAAATCAGCCTAGTAAAAAGGCCCTATAAAACTGCATTAAAACCCCCAGAATCTAAGCTGTTTTTTGAAAAATGTCAAATAATTGTCAACACCTACTGTACTAAAAAATCATTTTCTCAGGCTCTGAAGTAGATATAAACATGGAATAAAAAACATTTGATAGTTTACAAGTGTGGCTTTTATTTACAGTTGATTGCTTTAAAATAGTATTCAACTATAATAAAGTAAAAATCAATGAAGAAGTGGTGGTGTGGCTAGCTAGTGTGGCTAGCTGGAGTGGCTAGCAGCTGGTGTGGCTAGCTGGTGTTGCTAGATAGATAGATAGATAGATAGATAGATAGATAGATAGATAGATAGATAGATAGATAGATAGATAGATAGATAGATAGATAGATAGATAGATAGATAGATAGATAGATAGATAGATAGATAGATAGATAGATAGATAGATAGATAGATAGATAGATAGATAGATAGATAGATAGATAGATAGATAGATAGATAGATAGATAGATAGATAGATAGATAGATAGATAGATAGATAGATAGATAGATAGATAGATAGATAGATAGATAGATAGATAGATAGATAGATAGATAGATAGATAGATAGATAGATAGATAGATAGATAGATAGATAGATAGATAGATAGATAGATAGATAGATAGATAGATAGATAGATAGATAGATAGATAGATAGATAGATAGATAGATAGATAGATAGATAGATAGATAGATAGATAGATAGATAGATAGATAGATAGATAGATAGATAGATAGATAGATAGATAGATAGATAGATAGATAGATAGATAGATAGATAGATAGATAGATAGATAGATAGATAGATAGATAGATAGATAGATAGATAGATAGATAGATAGATAGATAGATAGATAGATAGATAGATAGATAGATAGATAGATAGATAGATAGATAGATAGATAGATAGATAGATATATATATATATATATATATATATATTATATATATATATATATATATATATATATATATATATATATATATATATATATATATATATATATATATATATATATATATATATATATATATATATATATATATATATATATATATATATATATATATAGATACTTTATTAATCCCCTTGGGGAAATTCAGGGTATCTCGCAGCTCATACATAGAAACTGTACATTGAAGGAGGTTGGGTAGGTGGAGTGGGGGGGGGACTGTACATTGGATGTGGTTGGGTGGGTGGGGTGGGGGGGTTGGGTAGGAGGGGTGGGTGTGGGACACTGTACAACTGTACATAAATATTACAGTGACAGTCCAGTTGAGTTGATGGATGGAGGGGGGGGGGGGGGGGGGGGCGTTGAGGGCGTTGACTTGCAATGGATGGAATAGTGTATTTAAGCATTACATCACGCGCAGGAGTGGTTTGTGAACAATAAACCATGCCTAGCGGTGGTCGTTAGGCCCGAGGCGCAGCCGAGGGTCGTTAGACCCCCCTAGGCATGGTTTATTGTTCACAAATCACGACTGCAAGTGGTGTAAAGCTTTTATACAACTGCCACATTCATCCAACCTTATTTCTATACAATAAACACACATTAATCGAAGATTTATTGAAAAAACCATCCGCCAGAAAAGAATAGTTCCCACAACTACAAAAAAGACAATTTGCCTCCATGTGGAAGCAGATCGGAAGTGCATCCAACCAACTAACACATCCAACTGTGTATTATTGGAATGATTGAGAGAAGTTGCCTCATGTGGAAGCAGCTTGAAGTGCATCCAACCAACTAACACATCCAACTGTGTATTATTGGAATGATTGATTGAAAATTGTATTACCAGATGCAGAATGGGTACAATACAGTACGGCTCAATACACACAATTGTTAAGGATGCAGACCTACTTTCCATAGAACTTCATTCTTAGATGCTTCTATAGAAAGTAGGTAAAACAAATTAAAAAGTTTTCTTTGCCCTATAGGAAAAAAACGTTTTCTTCGCCCTATTTTTTTATACATTTTTTTAAACCTACTGTAGAGGGCCTAAACTTAACCAGTTGGAAACCAAGCGTAGAGTAATAAAATTAGCAATCAATCAATCAATCAACTCAATAGGCCATGCTCACTTAGAACAGCGCAGCACCCAGCTCTCTCTCAGTCTGACCCGCGTTGCAGACAGGAGTGAGTGTGTGTGTGTGTGTGTGTGTGTGTGTGTGTGTGTGTGTGTGTGTGTGTGTGTGTGTGTGTGTGTGTGTGTGTGTGTGTGTGTGTGTGTGTGTGTGTGTGTGTGTGTGTGTGTGTGTGTGTGTGTGTGTGTGTGTGTGTGTGGGGGGGGGGGGGGTGTGTGGCGGTGGGTGGAGACTAGAGCTAGCGCTGACAGTCAGAGAGAAGGAAAAAGAAATTGAAAAAAATATGCAAATTAATCAATCAATCAAATCGCGATTTTTCTTTTGTTCTAGAATGACTCAAGACCCATCAATTACATCATCCAACATTGTTTAAAGGACTAACACATTCGCAGTGACAGAATCGCTTCATATTTAGTCGTTATGGCGCTATCAACATATCCATTTGTTGTCCACAATCTTGCTTTCTCCCGGAGTGAGCCGGCGGAGTGATATGTGATTCGGTTGTGGGCGGGTCCTGAGCCCAGGACCGTGGATTGTTGCCAATAAAGACGTGTAAATGGACTGTTTCAGCCAATCAGAATCGAGAAATTTGCATACCGTTGTATAAAGTGCAGCAATGCAAGTCCGGTTCACAGTTATTGTTGTAATGGAGAAGTGGGAGCAGTGGCGGCCGCCACTGGGGGGCGCTAGGGCGCCGCCCCCCCTCAGAACCTGCCCTGGTTATATGAGAGAATAACAAGAACAATTATTTTTTAGTTTTTTGTTTTATAGCCCTATAAATAATATAAACATGTTTAAAATGAATAATATTTACTCATTTTAAGTATGTTTGTGTTTCCAATGCACAATATAACGTTAATAAATAAAATAATAAATACTCGTTTTCTTGAACAGGAAGTGACTCACTTTTTCTTTTTTTCTTTTTTTTTTTTTCTCGGCCCGGGCTAGACGCGATAGCGCTCTGAGTGCGCGTCACTGTGTGATCGCTGTATCCGTAGCAGCCAATCAGTGCGTAACGCGCTGTGCGTTGAAATATGACTATTATGTTGGAATCCGGGCACGATTTGAAGCGGTCTAGGCAGCAGCAGTCAAGAATTTCTGTAGCCGCATTTCGCGGAGACGCTCTCTGATTGGCCGACGCCAGAATTTTTTTCCGTAGCAGCATTTCGCGGAGACGATCTCTGATTGGCCGAATCCACTTTCTAATGTTCCAATTCTAGCTTATTCTAGCTTGGTAGAGATAGTTGTGTTGTTGTGAGATGCAGCTGTTTGTCTTGGAGCGTGATGGCCAGTTCTTTCAACAGTTAGGCTTAGGCACTCTTTCAAAGTTGGTTAAGGTTAGAGTTTGTCTTAGAGCATGGCGATAGAACACCAGGTAGTTTGCAGGCTGTTCGAGGCGGACATGGACAAAGGCACTCACAGTACTTGTTGGCTATTAACAAGCTATATTATGGATGCAGTGTGGAGGGACATGCATGGACAATGGATGGACATCAACACAGGCTGGATGGACAATGCCATGGAGTGGATATACACTTTATCAACAAGCCCTTCTGCCAACAACAAGGTAGATTAGCGATATTTCTCTCTCTCTCTCTCTCTCTCTCTCTCTCTCTCTCTCTCTCTCTCTCTCTCTCTCTCTCCCTCTCTCTCTCTCTCTCTCTCTCTCTCTCTCCCAGCCACTCAGATAACGCTTCTCTCTCTCTCTCTCTCAGCCACTCAGCTAACGCTGGCTTCTCTCTCTCTCTCTCTCTCGCTCTCTCTCTCTCTCTCTCTCTCTCTCTCTGTCTCTCTCTCTCTCTCTCTCTCTCTCTCTCTCTCTCTCTCTCTCTTTCTTTTGGATTGAAAATGCGTGGATTATGGCTTGTTCAATATCGTCTATGTTTGAATGAATGAATTAATGAAAACGTTATTAACAGATTACAGAATGGGTACAGATTGCAGAAGGCACTAAAAACCAAATTACAAACATCTCAAAACAAACTAGTCAGACTACTGCTTGACCTGACTCCTAGAACCCACCTCACCCCTGCACACTTTGCCAACCTAGGATGGCTTAGAGTAGACGACAGAGTACAGCAACTTGCAATGGGCCTGGTCTACAAGATACACTACACGACCAAGGTACCCATGTACATGTCAAAATACTTCCCAAAGGTCAGTGAATACCACGATCACAACACCAGAGGGAGCTCCACAAATCATGTAAAACCCAGATTCAGCTCAAGCAAGGGACTAAACACGTTTCGCAATTATGCCACAACAATGTGGAACACCCTACCCAAAGCTGTAAAGGAATGTAAATCACTACCCACCTTCAAAAACACTCTCAAAGAACACCTACGGGGGACTGCAATTCAAAACTGGCCCCTACAAATGTCCTAACCCAGTTGTACAATAAAGACCAAGCATGGCTTTGTCAGTATTCCAATGTACAGCCCCACCCAACCCCACCCCACCTACCCAACCTCCTCCAATGTACAGTTTCCATGTCAAATGTATGTCAGTATTCCAATGTACAGTGTCCCCCCCCCCTACCCAACCCCCCCCCCCCACCTCCAATGTACAGCCCCACCCCACCTACCCAACCTCCCCCAATGCACAGTTTCTATGTCAAATGTATATACTCTTCTTCTGGATTTTTTTAGTATCACAAACAATACTGTATTTGAAAATCTGGTATGTCATAAATGTATAGATGTAGCAGTACTGTCTATCTGTATGTCATGTGTGTCATATGATGAATTGAAAATGGGGGACCCTGATGGAAACAAGACGAAAGTCTTTCTCAGGTCTGCATCCTCTTAACAATTGTATGTATTGAGCTGTACTGTACTGTACCCATTCTGCAATCTGTTAATAAACTTTTCAATCAATCAATCAATCAATCAATACAATACAGTACGGCTCAATACACACAATTGTTAAGGGGATGCAGACCTGAGAAAGACGTTTGTCTTGTTTACATCAGGGTCCCAGATTTTCGATTCATATCGATAGTTTAATAGCTAGCCTTGGCTCGTTTAACAATATGCAAAATATGTGTACAGCCCTGTACTCATACTGAAGTTATTCTTGGTATATAATACTACATATAATAGGTCTGATTGTGTAACGAATCGATTCCACGTCGCGCTGTGTGTGAGAGAGAGAAGGAGAGAGAGGGAGAGATCTGAGTGTGTTTGGAGACGGAGCGAGTTTTGTTTCTAACTTTTCTATTTATATATTGTGTTTCAAGTTGTGAATTAGACTATACTTTATTTGACTGGTTGTGTGTTGTTGTAGTAACAGCTGAGCGACTCGTTCATACGAGCCGATTCATTGCCGTGAGCGTGAGTCGAATCGCTCACGTCTTGCCATGAGTCAGTTGCGTGGTACTGTACATGTTTGCAAAATGTTTTGGTATAGCGCCCCTAGTGGAGAGAGAACCAGCAGCCGCTACTGAGTGGGAGTTTATGTCACGGGTTTGGGGACGGGGGGCGCGAGGTGTGTGTGTGTGTGTGTGTGTGTGTGTGTGTGTGTGTGTGTGTGTGTGTGTGTGTGTGTGTGTGTGTGTGTGTTCTGTATGTGAATGAGTTCCAAGGCCTCGGCAGAACGGCACATCAAATCAGCCATTTCCCCCTCTGATAAGCATCTTCCCAGATCTCCTAGTTGCTCCCTACTGCTTCCAGTCCTTGTGCTAAGCTAGGCTAGCTGGTCCCTACTGCTTCCAGCCCTTGTGCTAAGCTAGGCTAGCTGCTCCCTACTGCTTCCAGTCCTTGTGCTAAGCTAGGTAGGCTAGCTGGTCCCTACTGCTTCCAGCCCTTGTGCTAAGCTAGGCTAGCTGCTCCCTACTGCTTCCAGTCCTTGTGCTAAGCTAGGCTAGTTGCTACCTACTGCATCCAGTCCTTGTGCTAAGCTAGGCTAGCTGCTCCCTACTGCTTCCAGTCCTTGTGCTAAGCTATAGGTAGGCTAGCTGGTCCCTACTGCTTCCAGCCCTTGTGCTAAGCTAGGCTAGCTGATCCCTACTGCTTCCAGTCCTTGTGCTAAGCTAGGCTAGCTGCTTCCTACTGCTTCCAGTCCTTGTGCTAAGCTAGGCTAGTTGCTCCCTGCTGCTTCCAGTCCTTGTGCTAAGCTAGGCTAGTTGCTACCTACTGCTTCCAGTCCTTGTGCTAAGCTAGGCTAGCTGCTCCCTACTGCTTCCAGTCCTTGTGCTAAGCTATAGGTAGGCTAGCTGGTCCCTACTGATTCCAGCCCTTGTGCTAAGCTAGGCTAGCTGCTCCCTACTGCTTCCAGTCCTTGTGCTAAGCTAGGCTAGCTGCTTCCTACTGCTTCCAGTCCTTGTGCTAAGCTAGGCTAGTTGCTCCCTACTGCTTCCAGTCCTTGTGCTAAGCTAGGTAGGCTAGCTGGTCCCTACTGCTTCCAGCCCTTGTGCTAAGCTAGGCTAGCTGCTCCCTACTGCTTCCAGTCCTTGTGCTAAGCTAGGTAGGCTAGCTGGTCCCTACTGCTTCCAGCCCTTGTGCTAAGCTAGGTAGGCTAGCTGGTCCCTACTGAATTGAATTGAAAACCTTTATTTATCCCCGAGGGGAGATTAAGATGTCCTTTACAGCATAAGCAGCGTAACAGCAATTTAAAAACAGCAATTAAAAAACAGTTTATACATAACATACATGTGTTAAAAACAAGATGGACAAGTACACAGGGATAAAAATAGCTAAAATAGGACTAAAAAGAGCTAAAAAAAAGTGGTGAAAAAGATGGCAGTTCCCGGAGCTGAAGCGGAAGTCTGAGGTGTACATGGTGAATAAAAAGGGTGCCAATACAGTTCCCTGGGGGGCTCCAGTGTTGCAGATCAGCACGTCGGAGTGGCACCCCTGCAGTTTGACAGACTGTGGTCTGCCAGTGAGGTAGTTGAAGATCCAGGCCACCAAGTCGTCATCCACCCCCATCACTGACAGCTTCTCAGCTAGTAGTGGAGGCTGAATAGTGTTGAAGGCACTAGAAAAGTCAAAGAATGTTACCCTCATTGAGCTGCCCGGCTTCTCCAGATGTAGATAGGCCTTGTGGACCATGTAGATTATGGCATCCTCCACACCGATGTTCTGCTGATATGCAAAATGCAGCTTGTGCTAAGCTAGGCTAGCTGGTATGCAAACTGCAGCTTGTGCTAAGCTAGGCAGGCTGGTCCCTACTGCTTCCAGCCCTTGTGCTAAGCTAGGCTAGCTGCTCCCTACTGCTTCCAATCCTTGTGCTAAGCTAGGCTAGCTGCTTCCTACTGCTTCCAGTCCTTGTGCTAAGCTAGGCTAGTTGCTCCCTACTGCTTCCAGCCCTTGTGCTAAGCTAGGCTAGCTGCTCCCTACTGCTTCCAGTCCTTGTGCTAAGCTAGGTAGGCTAGCTGGTCCCTACTGCTTCCAGCCCTTGTGCTAAGCTAGGTAGGCTAGCTGGTCCCTACTGAATTGAATTGAAAACCTTTATTTATCCCCGAGGGGAGATTAAGATGTCCTTTACAGCATAAGCAGCGTAACATCAATTTAAAAACAGCAATTAAAAAACAGTTTATACATAACATACATGTGTTAAAAACAAGATGGACAAGTACACAGGGATAAAAATAGGTAAAATAGGACTAAAAACAGCTAAAAAAGTGGTGAAAAAGAAACAAGTCCAATCATGAATGTGTTGTTAAATAATTAAATTAATTTGTTACAGTCCACAAGCTCGTCCAGTTAACAGCAGTTGGCCCGTCCTGGCCCTGCTTGGTTGTGGAGCCTGATTGCCACCGGCACAAAGGACTGCCCAAAGCGCTTTGTGGTATGTCGGGGGGGATGAGACTGTGCCTACTGTAAATGTGGACCGCATTGCGGTCAGCTCATCATAGAGGGTGTGGCAGGGGTTCTCAAGGATAGCATGCAGCTTCCTCCTCGTCCTCCCCTCTGCCACCACCTCCAGACGGTCCAGGTCCGCTCCCACCACAGAGCTTGCTTTTTTTACCAGTTTGTTTATTTTGTCTGTGTTGGTGTTGCCCCCCCCAGCATACCACAGCGAAAAAGAGGGCACCCGCCACCACAGACTGGTAGAACATCTGCAGCAGTTTGCTGCAGACATTAAAAGACCTGAGCCCTCTCAGGAAGAACAGTCTGCTCTGTCCCTTCCTGTAGAGGGCCTCTGTGTTGTCCGTCCAGTCCAGTTTGTTGTTCATGAGAACACCCAGGAATTTGTAATTCTCCACCCTTTCCACCTCCAGCCCCTGGATGATGATGGGAGTTGAGGGCTTCCTCTTGCTCCGCCGATGGTCCACCACCATCTCCTTTGTCTTGCTGATGTTGAGCTGTAGGCGGTTTTCCTTGCTCCACTCTGTGAAGCTCTCCACCACATCTCTGTACTCCTCCTCATTGTCGTTGGTGATGTATCCAACGATGGAGGAGTCATCAGAAAACTTTTGGAGATGGCAGTTCCCGGAGCTGAAGCCGAAGTCTGAGGTGTACAGGGTGAATAAAAAGGGTGCCAATACAGTTCCCTGGGGGGATCCAGTGTTGCAGATCAACACGTCGGAGTGGCACCCCTGCAGTTTGACAGACTGTGGTCTGCCAGTGAGGTAGTTGAAGATCCAGGCCACCAAGTCGTCCTCCACCCCCATCACTGACAGCTTCTCAGCTAGTAGTGGAGGCTGAATAGAGTTGAAGGCACTAGAAAAGTCAAAGAATGTTACCCTCACTGAGCTGCCCGGCTTCTCCAGATGTAGATAGGCCTTGTGGACCATGTAGATTATGGCATCCTCCACACCGATGTTCTGCTGAAATGCAAACTGCAGCTTGTGCTAAGCTAGGCTAGCTGGTATGCAAACTGCAGCTTGTGCTAATGTAGCGTGATCGAATCTGCGTTGTGTCTGGTGTGAGGTGGACGTAGACTCAGACAATGGTACTCTGTTGATGGTGTTTTATTTCCTGTTAGCGAACCAAAACAGCACGTACACAAAACATGGCGTTAGCGACCATCATCAAAGTGCAGTCCACCTGTGCTCTCGTGCTCAGCCAACTCAAAGAGAGCGTGCGCACATTCAAAACAGCGCGCCATCCACCGTTATTACTATTAAATACATGTAGCTCAGTACAAGTCAACTTCAGCAAAAACATATGAAACAATATGAAATGAAAGACAGTGTGTAAGCATTAATTAAACCGAAATACAAAAACAACGGTTCATACCTGTTAGCGAACCAAAACAGCACGTACACAAAACATGGCGTTAGCGACCATCATCAAAGTGCAGTCCACCTGGTATTGCCAAACAGAATACTGAGTTAGTACACGAACGTACTATGGCTGTTTTACACAGGGCGAATTAATGTCATTACACAACAGGATATTTCAGTACCAAAACCAAAACATAAATCAATTTGACAAGTTATACAAAGCAATTAAATCCAATATTCTGTAACCGAAAGCGCGTACCTGTGCTCTCGTGCTCAGCCAACTCAAAGAGAGCGAGCACTTCCGTCGGCGTGTCTCTCGTCGACAAACCGGCTAAACCATTGTGTACATTAGTTGAACGTATTTACAATACAACAAATATTCAATGGAAAGATATCCTATCCTTCTCTAAACCCATTATAAAAGACCCAAAAGGGATTTCGTTTGGAGAATCAATAACTCAATGTGAGGAAATTAATACAAACTAGTAACCAAGGCACCCCTCCACAACACTAGAGTGAGCTCGGTCCACTTTGTTCCTTCAAAGTAAGAGTGTTTCCGTTTTGGCCTACTTATTTAAGATAAAAGATAACAGTTTATGTCCGTGATTCTAGCATAACAACTTCACTCTGCTACACTAAGCTAGGCTAGCTGGTCCCTACTGCTTCCAGCCCTTGTGCTAAGCTAGGCTAGCTGCTCCCTACTGCTTCCAGTCCTTGTGCTAAGCTAGGCTAGCTGCTTCCTACTGCTTCCAGTCCTTGTGCTAAGCTAGGCTAGTTGCTCCCTACTGCTTCCAGTCCTTGTGCTAAGCTAGGTAGGCTAGCTGGTCCCTACTGCTTCCAGCCCTTGTGCTAAGCTATAGGCTAGCTGCTCCCTACTGCTTCCAGTCATTGTGCTAAGCTAGGTAGGCTAGCTGGTCCCTACTGCTTCCAGCCCTTGTGCTAAGCTAGGCTAGATGCTCCCTACTGCTTCCAGCCCTTGTGCTAAGCTAGGCTAGCTGCTCCCTACTGCTTCCAGTCCTTGTGCTAAGCTAGGCTAGCTGGTCCCTACTGCTTCCAGCCCTTGTGCTAAGCTAGGCTAGCTGCTCCCTACTGCTTCCAGTCCTTGTGCTAAGCTAGGTAGACTAGCTGGTTCCTACCGCTTCCAGCCCTTGTGCTAAGCTAGGCTAGCTGCTCCCTACTGCTTCCAGCCCTTGTGCTAAGCTAGGCTAGCTGCTTCCTACTGCTTCCAGTCCTTGTGCTAAGCTAGGCTAGTTGCTCCCTACTGCTTCCAGTCCTTGTGCTAAGCTAGGTAGGCTAGCTGGTCCCTACTGCTTCCAGCCCTTGTGCTAAGTTATAGGCTAGCTGCTCCCTACTGCTTCCAGTCCTTGTGCTAAGCTAGGTAGGCTAGCTGGTCCCTACTGCTTCCAGCCCTTGTGCTAAGCTATAGGCTAGCTGCTCCCTACTGCTTCCAGTCATTGTGCTAAGCTAGGTAGGCTAGCTGGTCCCTACTGCTTCCAGCCCTTGTGCTAAGCTAGGCTAGCTGCTCCCTACTGCTTCCAGTCCTTGTGCTAAGCTAGGCTAGTTGCTCCCTACTGCTTCCAGTCCTTGTGCTAAGCTAGGCTAGCTGGTTCCTACCGCTTCCAGCCCTTGTGCTAAGCTAGGCTAGCTGCTCCCTACTGCTTCCAGCCCTTGTGCTAAGCTAGGTAAGCTGGCTGGTCCCTACCGCTTCCAGCCCTTGTGCTAAGCTAGGCTAGCTGCTCCCTACTGCTTCCAGTCCTTGTGCTAAACTAGGCTAGTTGCTCCCTACTGCTTCCAGTCCTTGTGCTAAGCTAGGCTAGCTGGTCCCTACTGCTTCCAACCCTTGTGCTAAGCTAGGCTAGCTGCTCCCTACTGCTTCCAGCCCTTGTGCTAAGCTATAGGCTAGCTGATCCCTACTGCTTCCAGTCCTTGTGCTAAGCTAGGTAGGCTAGCTGGTCCCTACTGCTTCCAACCCTTGTGCTAAGCTAGGCTAGCTGCTCCCTACTGCTTCCATTCCTTGTGCTAAGCTAGGCTAGTTGCTCCCTACTGGTTCCAGTCTTTGTGCTAAGCTAGGCTAGCTGGTCCCTACTGCTTCCAGCCCTTGTGCTAAGCTAGGCTAGCTGCTCCCTACTGCTTCCAGTCCTTGTGCTGAGCTAGGCTAGCTGCTTCCTACTGCTTCCAGTCCTTGTGCTAAGCTAGGCTAGTTGCTCCCTACTGCTTCCAGTCCTTGTGCTAAGCTAGGTAGGCTAGCTGGTCCCTACTGCTTCCAGCCCTTGTGCTAAGCTATAGGCTAGCTGCTCCCTAATGCTTCCAGTCATTGTGCTAAGCTAGGTAGGCTAGCTGGTCCCTACTGCTTCCAGCCCTTGTGCTAAGCTAGGCTAGCTGCTCCCTACTGCTTCCAGCCCTTGTGCTAAGCTAGGCTAGCTGCTCCCTACTGCTTCCAGTCCGTGTGCTAAGCTAGGCTAGCTGGTCCCTACTGCTTCCAGCCCTTGTGCTAAGCTAGGCTAGCTGCTCCCTACTGCTTCCAGTCCTTGTGCTAAGCTAGGTAAGCCGTTCCCTACCGCTTCCAGTTCTTGTGCTAAGCTAGGTAGGCTAGCTGTTCCCTACCGCTTCCAGCCCTTGTGCTAAGCTAGGCTAGCTGCTCCCTACTGCTTCCAGTCCTTGTGCTAAGCTAGGTAGGCTAGCTGGTCCCTACTGCTTACAGCCCTTGTGCTAAGCTAGGTAGGCTAGCTGGTCCCTACTGCTTCCAGCCCTTGTGCTAAGCTAGGTAGGCTAGCTGGTCCCTACTGCTTCCAGCCCTTGTGCTAAGCTATAGGCTAGCTGCTCCCTACTGCTTCCAGTCCTTGTGCTAAGCTGGTAGGCTAGCTGCTCCCTACTGCTTCCAGTCCTTGTGCTAAGCTAGGCTAGTTGCTCCCTACTGCTTCCAGTCCTTGTGCTAAGCTAGGCTAGCTGGTCCCTACTGCTTCCAGGCCTTGTGCTAAGCTAGGCTAGCTGCTCCCTACTGCTTCCAGTCCTTGTGCTAAGCTAGGTAGGCTAGCTGGTCCCTACTGCTTCCAGCCCTTGTGCTAAGCTAGGCTAGCTGCTCCCTACTGCTTCCAGTCCTTGTGCTAAGCTAGGCTAGTTGCTCCCTACTGCTTCCAGTCCTTGTGCTAAGCTAGGCTAGCTGGTTCCTACCGCTTCCAGCCCTTGTGCTAAGCTAGGCTAGCTGCTCCCTACTGCTTCCAGCCCTTGTGCTAAGCTAGGTAAGCTGGCTGGTCCCTACCGCTTCCAGCCCTTGTGCTAAGCTAAGTTAGCTGCTCCCTACTGCTTCCAGTCCTTGTGCTAAACTAGGCTAGTTGCTCCCTACTGCTTCCAGTCCTTGTGCTAAGCTAGGCTAGCTGGTCCCTACTGCTTCCAGCCCTTGTGCTAAGCTAGGCTAGCTGCTCCCTACTGCTTCCAGCCCTTGTGCTAAGCTATAGGCTAGCTGCTCCCTACTGCTTCCAGTCCTTGTGCTAAGCTAGGTAGGCTAGCTGGTCCCTACTGCTTCCAACCCTTGTGCTAAGCTAGGCTAGCTGCTCCCTACTGCTTCCATTCCTTGTGCTAAGCTAGGCTAGTTGCTCCCTACTGGTTCCAGTCCTTGTGCTAAGCTAGGCTAGCTGGTCCCTACTGCTTCCAGCCCTTGTGCTAAGCTAGGCTAGCTGCTCCCTACTGCTTCCAGTCCTTGTGCTGAGCTAGGCTAGCTGCTTCCTACTGCTTCCAGTCCTTGTGCTAAGCTAGGCTAGTTGCTCCCTACTGCTTCCAGTCCTTGTGCTAAGCTAGGTCGGCTAGCTGGTCCCTACTGCTTCCAGCCCTTGTGCTAAGCTATAGGCTAGCTGCTCCCTACTGCTTCCAGTCATTGTGCTAAGCTAGGTAGGCTAGCTGGTCCCTACTGCTTCCAGCCCTTGTGCTAAGCTAGGCTAGCTGCTCCCTACTGCTTCCAGCCCTTGTGCTAAGCTAGGCTAGCTGCTCCCTACTGCTTCCAGTCCGTGTGCTAAGCTAGGCTAGCTGGTCCCTACTGCTTCCAGCCCTTGTGCTAAGCTAGGCTAGCTGCTCCCTACTGCTTCCAGTCCTTGTGCTAAGCTAGGTAAGCCGTTCCCTACCGCTTCCAGTTCTTGTGCTAAGCTAGGTAGGCTAGCTGTTCCCTACCGCTTCCAGCCCTTGTGCTAAACTAGGCTAGCTGCTCCCTACTGCTTCCAGTCCTTGTGCTAAGCTAGGTAGGCTAGCTGGTCCCTACTGCTTCCAGCCCTTGTGCTAAGCTATAGGCTAGCTGCTCCCTACTGCTTCCAGTCCTTGTGCTAAGCTGGTAGGCTAGCTGGTCCCTACTGCTTCCAGCCCTTGTGCTAAGCTAGGCTAGCTGCTCCCTACTGCTTCCAGTCCTTGTGCTAAGCTAGGCTAGTTGCTCCCTACTGCTTCCAGTCCTTGTGCTAAGCTAGGCTAGCTGGTCCCTACTGCTTCCAGCCCTTGTGCTAAGCTAGGCTAGCTGCTCCCTACTGCTTCCAGTCCTTGTGCTAAGCTAGGTAGGCTGGCTGGTCCCTACCGCTTCCAGCCCTTGTGCTAAGCTAGGCTAGCTGCTCCCTACTGCTTCCAGTCCTTGTGCTAAACTAGGCTAGTTGCTTCCTACTGCTTCCAGTCCTTGTGCTAAGCTAGGCTAGCGGGTCCCTACTGCTTCCAGCCCTTGTGCTAAGCTAGGCTAGCTGGTCCCTACTGCTTCCATTCCTTGTGCTAAGCTAGGCTAGTTGCTCCCTACTGCTTCCAGTCCTTGTGCTAAGCTAGCTGGTCCCTACTGCTTCCAGCCCTTGTGCTAAGCTAGGCTAGCTGCTCCCTACTGCTTCCAGTCCTTGTGCTAAGCTAGGCTAGCTGGTCCCTACTGCTTCCAGCCCTTGTGCTAAGCTAGGCTAGCTGCTCCCTACTGCTTCCAGTCCTTGTGCTAAGCTAGGTAGGCTAGCTGGTCCCTACCGCTTCCAGCCCTTGTGCTAAGCTAGGCTAGCTGCTCCATACTGCTTCCAGTCCTTGTGCTAAGCTAGGCTAGCTGCTCCCTACTCCTTCAAGTCCTTGTGCTTAGCTAGGCTAGTTGCTCCCTACTGCTTCCAGTCCTTGTGCTAAGCTAGGCTAGCTGGTCCCTACTGCTTCCAGCCCTTGTGCTAAGCTAGGCTAGCTGCTCCCTACTGCTTCCAGTCCTTGTGCTAAGCTAGGTAGGCTGGCTGGTCCCTACTGCTTCCAGCCCTTGTGCTAAGCTAGGCTAGCTGCTCCCTACTGCTTCCAGTCCTTGTGCTAAACTAGGCTAGTTGCTCCCTACTGCTTCCAGTCCTTGTGCTAAGCTAGGCTAGCTGGTCCCTACTGCTTCCAGCCCTTGTGCTAAGCTAGGCTAGCTGCTCCCTACTGCTTCCAGCCCTTGTGCTAAGCTATAGGCTAGCTGCTCACTACTGCTTCCAGTCATTGTGCTAAGCTAGGTAGGCTAGCTGGTCCCTACTGCTTCCAACCCTTGTGCTAAGCTAGGCTAGCTGCTCCCTACTGCTTCCATTCCGTGTGCTAAGCTATGCTAGTTGCTCCCTACTGCTTCCAGCCCTTGTGCTAAGCTAGGCTAGCTGCTCCCTACTGCTTCCAGCCCTTCTGCTAAGCTATGCTAGTTGCTCCCTACTGCTTACAGTCCTTGTGCTAAGCTAGGTAGGCTAGCTGGTCCCTACTGCTTCCATTCCTTGTGCTAAGCTAGGCTAGTTGCTCCCTACTGCTTCCAGTCCTTGTGCTAAGCTAGCTGGTCCCTACTGCTTCCAGCCCTTGTGCTAAGCTAGGCTAGCTGCTCCCTACTGCTTCCAGTCCTTGTGCTAAGCTAGGCTAGCTGGTCCCTACTGATTCCAGCCCTTGTGCTAAGCTAGGCTAGCTGCTCCCTACTGCTTCCAGTCCTTGTGCTAAGCTAGGCTAGTTGCTCCCTACTGCTTCCAGTCCTTGTGCTAAGCTAGGTATGCTAGCTGGTCCCTACTGCTTCCAGCCCTTCTGCTAAGCTATGCTAGTTGCTCCCTACTGGTTCCAGTCCTTGTGCTAAGCTAGGCTAGCTGGTCCCTACTGCTTCCATTCCTTGTGCTAAGCTAGGCTAGTTGCTCCCTACTGCTTCCAGTCCTTGTGCTAAGCTAGGCTAGCTGGTCCCTACTGCTTCCAGCCCTTGTGCTAAGCTAGGCTAGCTGCTCCCTACTGCTTCCAGTCCTTGTGCTAAGCTAGGCTAGCTGGTCCCTACTGCTTCCAGCCCTTGTGCTAAGCTAGGCTAGCTGCTCCCTACTGCTTCCAGTCCTTGTGCTAAGCTAGGTAGGCTAGCTGGTCCCTACCGCTTCCAGCCCTTGTGCTAAGCTAGGCTAGCTGCTCCCTACTGCTCCCAGTCCTTGTGCTAAGCTAGGTAGGCTAGCTGGTCCCTACTGCTTCCAGCCCTTGTGCTAAGCTATAGGCTAGCTGCTCTCTACTGCTTCCAGTCCTTGTGCTAAGCTAGGTAGGCTAGCTGGTCCCTACTGCTTCCAGCCCTTGTGCTAAGCTATAGGCTAGCTGCTCCCTACTGCTTCCAGTCCTTGTGCTAAGCTGGTAGGCTAGCTGGTCCCTACTGCTTCCAGCCCTTGTGCTAAGCTAGGCTAGCTGCTCCCTACTGCTTCCAGTCCTTGTGCTAAGCTAGGCTAGTTGCTCCCTACTGCTTCCAGTCCTTGTGCTAAGCTAGGCTAGCTGGTCCCTACTGCTTCCAGCCCTTGTGCTAAGCTAGGCTAGCTGCTCCCTACTGCTTCCAGTTCTTGTGCTAAGCTAGGTAGGCTGGCTGGTCCCTACCGCTTCCAGCCCTTGTGCTAAGCTAGGCTAGCTGCTCCCTACTGCTTCCAGTCCTTGTGCTAAACTAGGCTAGTTGCTCCCTACTGCTTCCAGTCCTTGTGCTAAGCTAGGCTAGCTGGTCCATACTGCTTCCAGCCCTTGTGCTAAGCTAGGCTAGCTGCTCCCTACTGCTTCCAGTCCTTGTGCTAAGCTATAGGCTAGCTGCTCCCTACTGATTCCAGTCCTTGTGCTAAGCTAGGTAGGCTAGCTGGTCCCTACTGCTTCCAACCCTTGTGCTAAGCTAGGCTAGCTGCTCCCTACTGCTTCCATTCCTTGTGCTAAGCTATGCTAGTTGCTCCCTACTGGTTCCAGTCCTTGTGCTAAGCTAGGCTAGCTGATCCCTACTGCTTCCAGCCCTTGTGCTAAGCTAGGCTAGCTGCTCTCTACTGCTTCCAGTCCTTGTGCTAAGCTAGGCTAGTTGCTCCCTACTGCTTCCAGTCCTTGTGCTAAGCTAGGTAGGGTAGCTGGTCCCTACTGCTTCCAGCCCTTTTGCTAAGCTATGCTAGTTGCTCCCTACTGGTTCCAGTCCTTGTGCTAAGCTAGGCTAGCTGGTCCCTACTGCTTCCATTCTTTGTGCTAAGCTAGGCTAGTTGCTCCCTACTGCTTCCAGTCCTTGTGCTAAGCTAGCTGGTCCCTACTGCTTCCAGCCCTTGTGCTAAGCTAGGCTAGCTGCTCCCTACTGCTTCCAGTCCTTGTGCTAAGCTAGGTAGGCTAGCTGGTCCCTACTGCTTCCAACCCTTGTGCTAAGCTAGGCTAGCTGCTCCCTACTGCTTCCATTCCTTGTGCTAAGCTATGCTAGTTGCTCCCTACTGGTTCCAGTCCTTGTGCTAAGCTAGGCTAGCTGGTCCCTACTGCTTCCAGCCCTTGTGCTAAGCTAGGCTAGCTGCTCCCTACTGCTTCCAGTCCTTGTGCTAAGCTAGGCTAGTTGCTCCCTACTGCTTCCAGTCCTTGTGCTAAGCTAGGTAGGCTAGCTGGTCCCTACTGCTTCCAGCCCTTCTGCTAAGCTATGCTAGTTGCTCCCTACTGGTTCCAGTCCTTGTGCTAAGCTAGGCTAGCTGGTCCCTACTGCTTCCATTCCTTGTGCTAAGCTAGGCTAGTTGCTCCCTACTGCTTCCAGTCCTTGTGCTAAGCTAGGCTAGCTGGTCCCTACTGCTTCCAGCCCTTGTGCTAAGCTAGGCTAGCTGCTCCCTACTGCTTCCAGTCCTTGTGCTAAGCTAGGCTGGCTAGCTGGTCCCTACTGCTTCCAGCCCTTGTGCTAAGCTAGGCTAGCTGCTCCCTACTGCTTCCAGTCCTTGTGCTAAGCTAGGCTAGCTGCTCCCTACTGCTTCCAGTCCTTGTGGTAAGCTAGGCTAGCTGGTCCCTACTGCTTCCAGCCCTTGTGCTAAGCTAGGCTAGCTAATAATTTAGGAAAAAACTGTAAAATAACAGTGTTTCACTGCTGAACTTTAAGTTCTGTCACTTAATTGAAGGTGTTTCATCTTAAATGTAGGAAAAACCTGTGAAATAACAGTGTTTCACTGCTGAACTTTGAGTTCTGTCACTTAATTGAAGGGGTTTGATTGTAATAATAATGGGAAAACCTGTAAAATAACAGTGTTTCACTGCTGAACTTTAAGTGCTGTCACTTAATTGAAGGAGTTTGATTGTAATAATTATGGGAAAACCTGTAAAATAACAGTGTTTCACTGCTGAACTTTAAGTTCTGTCACTTAATTGAAGGTGTTTCATCGTAAATGTAGGAAAAACCTGTGAAATAACAGTGTTTCACTGCTGAACTTTAAGTTCTGTCACTTTATTGAAGGAGTTTGATCGTAATAATTTAGGAAAAAACTGTCAAATAACAGTGTTTCACTGCTGAACTTTAAGTTCTGTCACTTAATTGAAGGTGTTTCATCTTAAATGTAGGAAAAACCTGTGAAATAACAGTGTTTCACTGCTGAACTTTGAGT
>NC_140174.1:66018155-66080655 GCF_963971535.1 Notolepis coatsorum
TCTGTCACTTAATTGAAGGGGTTTGATTGTAATAATAATGGGAAAACCTGTAAAATAACAGTGTTTCACTGCTGAACTTTAAGTCCTGTCACTTTATTGAAGGTGTTTGATCATAATTTTTTTAAATACTGAAAGTTGCCTTATTTTCACATACAGTAAAATGATGAGTATCTTATGTGTTTTACATACAATTCAATGTAATTTAACATTCAACACAATTAAGCAAATACATGTATTTAAAAAGAATTACCTGTAGAATAACGGAAGGTTTTTACTGTTTTTTAATTATATTATTTTCTTTTTTAACATCATTTAACATTAAATTTAAAGTTTAACAGCAAAAAAACAGAATGTTGCCTTATTTTCACATACAGTAAAATGATGTATATTCTAGGTGTTTTACATGTAATTTAACATTCAAGACAATTAAGCAATGGAATAATCCTGTAAAAAAAAGATAATTTCTTATTAAATCAATTTACAGATTACAACCTTTATTTAATGGTTAATATTTGTATTAAATGTTATTTACTGTATTTTTATGGCATTTACTGTATTTTTATGGCATTTACACTTAAAGTAGAAAAACAAAAGTAATCTGTAAAATAATACATTGAAAGTCCCGTAAAAATATATATTTTTTTAAGAGTGCACCTCTACCTCCACCTTTACCTTGCATGTTGTGTGTGTGTGTGTGTGTGTGTGTGTGTGTGTGTGTGTGTGTGTCACACTATGTGTGTCTGTTTTGCAGTTGTTGACAGAGAACATACCTCTAAAGATAAGGCAAGGCCAGCATCAGGAAAAAATAGGGAGTTATATGGTTTATTTTTTGAAAGATCAGCCACCCAAAAAAAGAGCCCCTCTGACAGCTACAGTAACAGTAATGACAACAACAACAACAACAACAACAACAACAACAACAACAACAACAACAACAACAACAACAACAACAACAACAACAACAACAACAACAACAACAACAACAACAACTGGGGTAAGGATTAGAAAAGAATGGCTGCGCATGCATAATTTCATATATGTACGTAAACATAGTAAAAAAAAAAAGACTAGCTGCTAGCCTTTGTCTAGCTCAGTCAAAAGTGAAGAAATACACATTCTAACAACTCAAAAAATGGTCTTACTTACACATTGTACACTGACTGTGGAATGTAACT
Organism: Notolepis coatsorum; assembly: GCF_963971535.1. Classification (NCBI taxonomy): domain Eukaryota; kingdom Metazoa; phylum Chordata; class Actinopteri; order Aulopiformes; family Paralepididae; genus Notolepis; species Notolepis coatsorum. The sequence continues at coordinate 66,019,331 of NC_140174.1, forward strand.
CACGCAATTTCAAGCTCCATGTTGGCCCACGGCCCCTGTGGTGTTCACCAGCCAGTTAGCTGAACTAGTAAGATTCAGAGCATCAGGTTAGTTTAACTCATTCAACGCCATAGCCAGCATTATATGGTTTATTTTTTTAAAGATCAGCCACCCAAAAAAAGAGCCCCTCTGACCATAGCTGTCAACCCTACCGTTTTTCCCGGGATTCTCCTGTTTTTTCAACCTTCTTCACGCCCTGTTCACGGTTCACGTATTGGCACGTATTTTGTACTTATTAGTTTTTACAAAATGGCTGCAATTCCCCTCCGTGACGACAGGTGGCAGCAGTGTAAATTAGAACGTTATCACAGGAAGTCAGACCGGGAGACGGTTGCGACCCAAAGAAGAATAAGAACGGCGAGCGGATTTGCTCAGAGCTCAGGGGAGAGACTGATGCACCGAGGGTGTCAAGTCAACTTAGCCAGTGTCTCTTGATTGCCCACTCTGTGGCTTTTGTCTCTGGAACAAAGGGTTTGCAAATCTTCTGTGAATAAAACAATACAAAGTTACTGTATGTGATGCAGGAATGTGTAAATGTGTTGGTGAACAGCCGTTTGCTCTGCGCCCAGTGGCGTCATTTCAGTAAAAGGTAAGGTATGGCGAGTAGGGGGGGGGGATTTTTTTTGTCAAATCAGTTGTGCAATAGTAACTTTTGGTGAGTTGTTTCTATACAATTCAGTTATATGACATTTAGGTATGACACAGGACTACACAAGCATGTTTAGTATAGAAATGTGTCAACAGACTAAAGCAGGGAAGCACAATATTTTGCATACGAATTATGCAGAATGTAATATCATAACTGTTGTGAAGGGCCAGATTAAAACTGAGAATCTACCTTTATTGTTTTATGTACATTGTATATTATTTATATATACACGCTATATCCCTTTAAGCCTGCGTGTAAATCATAGTAATATTCACTTCCCTTATAGTAAAGCCCCCTGACGGCGGCGCCAGGCAGTCTCGCACTCAGACAGGTGCAAGGGGCAAGTTTGGGGCAAGTCAGGACATGCCCTTGGCAGTGTATTGATTCAGACCAAAGTGAGAGAGAGAGGTTAGGTTTGGAACTAGAAAGCCACTTAAGTATATATGCTGGCGCAGGTGCGCACAGCAGCAGTTCGTCTAAAGCAGCAGTGTGACAAGTTCGGTATCAGTGAAGTGAGCAGCAGTGCGTCTAACAGAGCGTGGAGAACCATGTGCGAAGGGAATAGTAAAGTGTCAGGGTTTAATGCAGTAACGTCAAGTTCGACCTAATCTAATGTGAAGTAAATAGTCGTTCATTTATTGTATATCGTGCAACCACCGTTCGTTCGTGTGTAGCATTGGACATGTGCACAGGAGAACCAGCGTCGGCGATTGCAGAACCATTACTTGTTGGATTATATTGATTTGGAACGTGTTACCCGGAGAAGAGCCTCGTTGATTTACACTATCGTTTGGGATTCAACCTCGTGAGGATTACACTCGGGCTGGCCTCATGGACGGAGGCTGGCTGGCTGTCATCATTGCTATCGAGCATTTGGATTACAGTTATTGCTTTGCTGCTGATCGTTGGATTCACAAGGACCGACTCCTGTACGTGGAGTCTCTTTATTCTTCATTGAATCAGACTGAGTATCCGAACATTCCTCTACCCTCTAGGCCTTACAGCCCCGGAGGGAACCCATTGTCTCCAGGCGGTACCAGCATTGCCTTTTTTTTTTTTTGTATTTTATTTTTTTATTATTTTTTAAACAAACATATAAACAAACATGACAACACACGATAAGATATACAAGCATTAATTGTCAGGGCCCATCCAATGAGATCACATTTTAGTTAGTTGTCTTATATAAGATATACCCCTAATACCTGTTATCTAAAAAACCTACACACATATGCTCCAGCTCGAACCCCCCCCTCCCGGACCCCACCTTGAGAAGTACCTCCACTATCCCTCGCACCTAACCAGACACTACCATTATAAGCTAGCTTTTATTCTCTCCACCACTTCTAACCACATTGACATTTTGGATTCATTGAGACCCAGAATTCTTGCTGTAGATATTTCATGGTAAATTACATCGAGATATGTAAGAAACCAAACTTTACGGCACATTTTTCCGGTTGAAACCAGCGTGATGCGATCAGCTTTTTGGCTACTGTGATACCCGATAAAACCAATCTCTTTAGCTGTGGATTCACTGCAAACTCAAAAACATCATTCAATAGTAATACCGAGGGGTGTACAGGTATATTCCAAGATACGAGTTTTGATATTTGTTGGGTCACATCTTTCCAGAATACCTTAACTGGTGAGCAGTCCCAATACATGTGCATAAATGTCCCTTCGTCCCCATTTGAACATTGGGTGCATTTGGAATCTTGTTTAAGCCCCATTCGGCACAGTCTTATAGGAGTCAAGTATGTCCTGTGAATATAGTTAAGGTTGATTTGTTGATGATCCGGGTTCCTTGATGTAAGTCGGACATTTGCCCAGGCTCCTTGCCAATCAAAGTCATTTTCCAGGTCTGGTATATCCCTCCTCCAGACAGAGTCTAGTTGGAGGGTTTCATACGAGGACGTTAGTAATTGATGATAAAATTCTGAAACAAAACCTCTCGATGTCTCTCTTGCGTAGAAGAATTTGTGGTATCTGTGGTGTTCAATTGGTCTGTCTAATGGAACACCGTGAGACTTCAAACATAGCTCTAACTGTTTGTGAAAAAGCCATGTGGACTTGGTGAGATTACATTTTTTGCGTATTTCTTTATCACTACAAAAACCCTGTTTGTTAAAAACATCCCCTAATGAGTGTATGCCTTGCTCTTCCCATATAGGGAATCTTATAGGTCGTTTTCCAATTAAGAGTGCATTGTTATTGAATAAGGGAGTATGATTGTGCCATTTTTGTGGGTTAGGATTTTTTTTTTGTGATTCACGCCATATCCGGATCGCATGAGTAACTATGGGGCCACATTTTCGTTCACAGTGCTTGATTGGTAGTTTAGTGTATGCTATGTCCTTCAGTCTATGTGGGGCTACTATGTTTTCTTCTATTTTCCTCCAGGATGCTAATGCTTGGGAGTCAAACCATGTTGTCAATGGACTTAATGTGTACGCTTTAAAATATAGGAACAAATCTGGAAATGCCATCCCACCATCTGCTTTATTTCTCTGTGCGGTGGATCTTTTTATACGTGGTGGTTTGTTATTCCAAATAAATTTGTATGTGGAGGAGTGTAATCTTTTCCAGTAACCCTCTGGAGGGGGTAACGGTAGCATTGAACTGAAGAAGTTGATTTTAGGTAGTACATCCATCTTAACTATTGATATCCGTGCTTGTACTGTGTTTTTAAGTTTTGCCCATCTATCAAGGTCGTCTTTGATTTTGTTTTAGATTTTTGTGTAGTTGTGTTTCACCGTTTGTCTTATGGTAGGGAATATTTCCACTCCCAAGCATCTGAAATGTTTTACCATCGGTATCTGTCCTGGGAGGGTTGTATCTTTTTTTGCAGGGGTGTTAAGTGGAAGGAAAGCCGACTTCGGCCAATTTATCTTAAATCCCGATAAATCACCAAAGTCCTCAATCAACTTGAGCAGATGAGGCAATGTGGTGTTGGGGTTTTGCATGAACAATATTACATCGTCCGCATATAAACAAATTTTTTGTTGTGTGCCCTTGATTACGATTGGTTCTATGGATTGGGATTGTCTTATATATTGTGCTAAAGGCTCTAATGATAGATTGAACAGTCCGGGACTAAGAGGACAACCCTGTCTGGCAGAGCGTGATAACGGAAAGATTTCGGAGATGATTGTGCCTGTTGTAATCATGGCCGATGGGTCTTTGTATAATACTTTAATCATATCGATGAATCCTTTTCCTAACCCCATCCTTTCTAGCACTGCCCATAGATACGACCATTCCAGCCTGTCAAAGGCTTTCATAGCATCCAGGGACAGCATCGCCTTAGGTATGGTGTCCTCCTTGTCGGCATCAAGTACGTGCAGTATTCGTCTTATGTTTTCAGTGATCAGGCGGCCTCCTATGAAGCCAGTTTGGTCCGGGTGAACTAAAGACGTCATATGCTTTTGTAATCTGATGGCTAATACCTTAGAGTACAGTTTGATATCTGTTCCGAGGAGGCTTAAAGGTCTATAACTACCGCACTCGTTGGGGTCTTTGTCTTTTTTAAGGAGGACTGTTATGAGTGCAATATTGTCATTCTTATGGAAGTTCCCCTCCTTGACTGAGTATAACATCATATTTAGTAATAAGGGGCCAATTATGTCCCAACAAGAAAGGTACATTTCTGATGGGAAACCGTCTCTTCCAGGAGCCTTACCACTTTTCATTGCGGTTATGGCCTTCTTGAGTTCCTCTAGTGTGATCAGTGTTTCTAACTGTTTAGCGTCATCCTCTGAAAGTTTAGGGAGAATAATTTGATTAAGAAATGTGTCCATTTTGTTTTGATCGAAGGTCGTTTCTGATTTATATAAGTCGGAGTAGAATACTTTGAATGTATCGTTTATTTTTACAGGATCTGTTACAAGTACTTGTTGTGCTCTAATGGTAGTTATATCTGCAAATGTTGCATTAATTCTTAATCGCATGGCTAATAGGTGGCTGGGTTTGGAACCATTGGAGTACTGCTGTTGTCTTGTGCTGCGTATTTGTATTTCCGATTGTTGTCTGTATATGGCATTGATCTCTATTTTTAGTACGTTAACTTGATTTTCTAGTCGAGTTGAGTTGTTGTATTTTAGAGAATTAAATAACGTTGAGTAAAGCGTTTCCAGCTCAGCCAGTTTTGTGCCTTGATTCTTGCGCATTTTGGAGGAAAAGCTATCCGTGAAATCTTTGATCATTCCCTTTACCGACATCCATATTATTCTGGGGTCTTGCACCGAGTTTGCATTCTCCCGTTGGAATACTATAAGAGCTTCTTTGAGTTGTGTAATGAATTCCTTGTTATTAAGCAGCAACGAGTTAAATCGCCATCTTGGGGCTCGGGAGGATAGTATACCAAATGTACCTTTAAGGAGTAAATAACAGTGATCTGATAGTGCGTTGGGTATCATTTCCACTTCATAATTATCAAATAGTCTCCGTGATGCAAAGACATAATCTATTCTGGATAGTGTATTATGTCTCGCAGATCGACAAGAGTACTTTCGGGTCGTGGGATTAAGTAACCGCCATAAGTCATTTACACCTGTAATCTTCGACCAATCCTTTAATGCCTTCGATGAAATCTTTTGTTCGCTGGAAAAGGCGAGGTAAGATTTGTCCATCCTTGGGTTCCAGATGGCATTAAAATCCGCTCCTATTATAAATGAGTAATCGGGAATGTCTAACATTGCAATGGTTAGTGTAGTGAAGAAATCTTCTTCGTACAAATTTGGGGCGTATACCGCTATCAACGCTATTTTCCTGTTCTTATGTTCAATCTTAGCTATAGTTATCCGACCTTCTACATCAGACCATACTCCCTTTAGTACAATATTCAACTTACGTTTAACGACTATGGCTACACCCCGAGTTCTCGTACCAATAGAAGAGTGACTGATATTATGGTATGTGTTGTCCGCTAATTTATCTATGTCTTTCCCTAGAATGTGTGTTTCGCTTAGTAGAGCAATGTCCACATGTTCTTTTTTCATCAGTGTGAGCACGCTTTGCGTTTGAATTGGTTATTTATTCCCCCGGTGTTCCATATCATTATATTCAAACTAGCCATAGTCTATACATGTTGCATTGTAATTTTTGGTAATGCTTCTAGAGTGCGAGGCAATAATAGATATACATCCCACTAGTGAGGTCCCGTTGAGAGCCGAGCTTAAAAACATACATATATACAAATAAAAATCCCCTACCCTTCCCTCCCACCGAGAGTCGTACAGGATTGTGTTCCATGAACACAACCTTTGCGTATGACTCCCTCCCTTGCACCACCGGATATCCCAGAATGATCCAATTATCCTTAACATTCCTATGTATACCATAGGATCTAACACTCTAAATTCTACCATAAGTAGAATGTCGACTGTGGCTTGGCCACTTTCCCGTAAAAAAAAAAAAAAAAAAAAATAGAAATTTAAATGAGATAAAACTAAAAATAAAGACCAAAAATAAGCTTCAATTGTCATGCCCTAATCACTTACATTTTATATGAACTTGTGTAATTTATAGTAACCCATGAATAATATGAAGGTATTGAACTGAAGAGAGAGCCTCAATAAATCAGAGAGAGCGGATGAAAAAAAAACAAGTAAAAGGAAGAGAACATTAACTTATATCTTAAAAGAGCATTGCTATGCTTAAACATCTAAAGTATAAATTGGAGAAGTAGTGGAAATATTTCCCATTAATAAAAAACAGTTTTTAAATACGTATATGCAGCATTTCCCCTGACCGGGGAGGGCGATGATCGTTGTGTAGAGTGATCTTTCAGCCGGCCGGCTCTGATGGTTCTGTGGTTCTGCATCTAGATAGCTGTTGATTATTCCCCCGAGGGGCTTCTGGTAGAGTGACTGATCACGTATTGCTGATATTCCAGAATGTTACATATATCAAAGAATGCTTAGATGTTCTAGATTATTCCAATGTGTCTTTTTTACATTGTTTGAATGTTCCAGTATGTTCTGGAGTGTTCCAATCTTGAATCCAATATGTCAGCAATAATATAAACCCGACAGGGACAGATTCAAAAACTCTGAGCACGTAGGTCTCACTGTCCCAAATCCTCGGTTCATTAAAGATTGTACTATATGGTGACCTTGCATAACAGAGATTAAAAGGCCATTTATACACTATTCTGCGTGTTGTGCAGACAAGTATTTGGCTGCATCTTCAGGCGAGTTGAGTAAAACCCTTGCTCCTTGTTTATCGACAATGCGAAGTATTGCAGGGTATATTAGTAGGGGTCTGTATTTCTCCAGGTATAGTTGAGACATCACCGTCTTGAACTTGGCACGCAGTTCCACTACGTCACGACAATAATCTTCAAAGCAGTGTATTGGTACATCCATGTATTTCAGATTGCCTTTCATCCTGCGAGTTTCACGAATAATCATTTCTTTTATTCTGACTTGGCGCAGTATAACCAATATCACTCTGGGCTTAGCGTTATTGCCAATGGAGCGGGTCCCCAATCTGAAGCACTGATCCACCTCGGGTACTTTAGGAAGGATCGCTGGTCCCAAGATTTTCTGTAATTCTGTGGCATACTCTTCAGGATTTGCACATCTCACTGACTCGTCCAGCCCGACTATACGAATATTCAGCTTGCGTTTTTGATATTCCATCTCGAATATTTTGGCTTTCTGTTCTTCATTGATTCGCTTAAGCTCCAACGTCACAACTTGATTTCTTTGTAGTTTCCCTTCATTTCAGCAGTTAGGTTAACGTTGTTAACCTCTACTTCTTTGTAGATGCGAGAGAAATTGTTTTCGTGGGCTTCCATAACTGTTTCCAGAGCCTCGGTGCGTTTAATCTGTGCGTCGGCGTCCGCTCTCAGCGCATCAATTTTGCCTTCAATAGATTCTTTAATAGCATCTACTTTTTGAGTTATTATCTTCTCCATTTCCTCCATTCTCCGGATGATATATTCGGTGTCCGAGGAGGTATTTGAAGGGGTTGAACTTGAAGCGGCCACTGTCAAGCCTATATTTTCTGCTGTATTCCGCACGAATCCTGGTTCCTGCGGCGGGACCTCTACGACTGTTTTTGGTCTCGCTGTGTCTTTCCTTGTGTTTGGCATCTCGATTCTTTTGGTCAATATAGTTAGTTGATAGTCTCAGTTGATATATGCGTCAAGTTTTAAACGCATTAATGGTTTATAAATATGTTTTTAAAACGAAAAAAAATAACGGGTGAGCAGCTGTGTCACATGCGACCTACTCCATTCTAACGCTAAACCGGAAGGCATTGCCGTCTATAGTTGCTATTATACGACAGGTGGCGTCAGCTTAGACCCATCGTAGGATTCCTGCTATTCCTAGTGACTCATGCTACTGACTGACTTTACGCATATTCTTCGCCATACAAGCGCGACCCTAATTCTCATTCTGTAACCTAATGTTGCATAATAATAAAATACCCTCAAATACTATTTCATTGTCAATGCCGTGTTCTTGTGAGTGTTCACCATATATATTTGATGTACTGTCTGGCCAGTAATTAAAGTACATAACTAGCAGTGGTTTAATCTATCACAATCTTTAATACAGTCAGGGATTTGTAACCCCTCAGTTACAATAACTGTCTATTACTTTTCTTGCAATTGAGCCAATTTTCCTTAGGTACGGTTTTGAGGTGTGTGTTCAACAGAATGTAGTATCAAAAACACATTCACAAAAAGTATGGGTTACTGAATGCTGATCTGCACTATTGTAATCACTAAGCCAGACCTTACCTGTGTCCCTGTATCACTTGTCTCTGCTGCCCTTTGATTAAAAAACGTCCCTATGTCCATTTTCCTTTTTTTGGGCATATTTCAGTTAGTCACAGTAAAAGTCACCTAGTAAAAGTGAGATAATTGACAATATCAAAACATGCTAGGGCTGTACCGAATAGTTCGAAGCTTCGTTCATAATGTTGACATTCGAATTCTAAATCAACATAAAAAATTGTAATAATTTTTATTTTTTTTATATATTTTTTACATTTTTATTTGCCAAGGTATGGCGAGTGCCATACCTTGCCATACCAAAATGACGCCCCTGTCTGTGCCTCCCCTGTCGTCCCCTAAGGTTCACGCGTCCCCTCCTCCCATTCCTCCACGGAGAGCATGCCTTCACTGACGCCCAATTTCCTGAATACGATTTATAAATATAAATTGATCCGTTTTAAAAGTTGTCGTGAATTGTCATGGTATGACAAATACAGTTACTGGTAACTCGCAGGCATTGCAGAGATATTGAGGAAAAACACAAAATCGCATTGGCTTTTTTTCTATTTCACTTTTCTCTGTAGACACACACACTGTTCCAAAAATGATATTCCCACTGCTAAATTAATGACCATAGGTATTTTTTATAGCTTTAACGAGTTGTAGTATTAATATGTAGCCTACAGTGATGAAGGTATAAAGACACTATGGTAATACATTGATTTATTGCTAATTTTAACAGATTGCAGAATGGGCACAATACAGTATGGCACAATACACAATTGTTAAGGGGATGCAGACCAGAGAAGGACTTCTTCCCCCATTTTCAATTCATAACATTTACAGTAAAATCAAATACATTTACAGATTACAAACTCTTTAATGGTTAATATTTTGATAAAATGTAATTTACTGTATTTTTATAGAATTTACACTTAAAGTAGGAACACAAAAGTAATCTGTAAAATAATACAGTGCATTTCCTGTATGGCTGGATACATACAGGTTTTGACCAGCAGATGGCAAGCGACGAGGCAGCTCCATTGGGAGGGGGCGGGACCGAGGGGCAGGGCCGGGGGAAGGGGCGGGGCTAAAATGTACACGTTTTGTCTCCTGCCTATGTTGACAGCTATGCCTCTGACAGCTACAGTAACAGTAATGACAACAACAACACTAACAACAACAACAACTGGGGTAAGGATTAGAAAATAATTGCTGCACATGCATAATTTCATCTATGTACGTAAACATCTCTGCTCTCAAGCGCCAGCTTTCCATTGCCTATTTTCACGGCATTTCACAATCTTTCCGGATCTATTGTATATTCTATATTATAGCTATGGAGAAAATAGTCCGGCTCATTTACAGACACTATTTGTAGTCCAAAAGCAATATGTAAAAAAGAGTTAATTTTTTCATGTATACGTTCACGTGTTATCCCATGGTGAATATTGTATAGTTTCAGAGTGATCCGGGCTAATTCCTGGAAGCTGAGTTATGGAGCGCTATGTGCATTTTGCGAAAGTCGTTCGCGTTGCTTGCCTGGACACGATATTATTTCCAAATCAAAGGTATATAATAGGTATTATGTTTCATCATGAAGGCATCAAAGGGGGGGGGGGTTGTTTTGTGATGGTCTGATCGTCAGCAACGGCATACGTTTTGAATACTACATACATTGATCGTTGCGATCGATGTGAAATCATTGTAGGATCAAAGTAGGATTGATGTCATATAGTCCTTACCTTTGCTAGGAGTTATTCCAAAATGAATATTCCAATTGTCTGATCACGATTTCCAGTACGATCCCTGACATGAAATGGCACAAAATCTGAATCTCATTATTGGCAGGGGAACCGTTGGCGGCCAATAACGAGTATACTCGTGATTGGCGCAGAAAGTGTTAATACTAATATATATTAATCCCACTGAAGTGAATAGCTTATCTATGAATTACATTAATTCATTGTCTCTTTATCTCTCTCCACCTCTACCTCTACCCCTTCTCTCTCACTCTGACTTATTTCCATTTCTCTCTTCCTCCCTCTCTCTCCTTTCTATTTCTTGCTTCCCCACTCTTTCTCACTCTATTTCACTCTCTCTTTCTCTCTAGCTCTCTTTCTCTGTTCCTCTCCCCCCTCTCTCATTCTTCCTTTCCACTCTCACCCTCTCTCCACCTCTCTCTCTCTCTATCGCGCTCTCTCTTGCGCTCTCTCTCTATCTCCATCTCTCAGACGATGAAAGTGTATTCAAACCTATACTATGGAACACAGAGATAACAGAAACCGATATCCGCTTATCTCAGAGGAAACAACATCACAGCGCGGGGAATATCAAGTGCCTCGCTGCCACTCCAAAGCCGAAAACAAGCAGTCAAAGAGGTTTCTATCTCAAGAGCTTGTATATAATGTCTTCCTACAAGAAAGACACACATCTTTACACCCCGGTGAGAAGGGTGTCCCGAGACACAACAACAAAAACAAAACAGATGACAATGCGATAGCCATCACTCCCTATGCACAGGAGAAATGCAGAGGTAGAGATAGACAGAGAAAGATAGAACCAAATACAAAGAGAAAGCTACATAGATTGGGATAGAGAGAGAGAGAGAGAGAGAGAGAGAGAGAGAGAGAGAGAGAGAGAGAGAGAGAGAGAGAGAGAGAGAGAGAGAGAGAGAGAGAGAGAGAGAGAGAGAGAGAGAGAGGAAGCAGTGAGTCCTGGACCATGTGATGTGACCAGTCATTTTCTCAATGACAAATATGGTCGTCCTTCGCTACCAATTCCTTTCCATCTCACTTAGCGCCAGTTCTGTCACACATCCCCATTAGTCACTGTGGCAGCCAATATAGAGGTGTGTGTGTGCGTGCATGCATGTGCAGAGAAAGTGACTGGGATGGGGAGAGGTGTGTGTGTGAGAGACAGCCAGGCTATACTATGTGTATTGTTGGCGTCTGTGTAATTGTGTTGTTTCTTTTATCTCTTTATCTGTGGGAAAACATTTAACATTGGGTTGATTTAGGTCACGTGGTGCTAGTCCTGACCGAATAGGACTTAAATGGACTGCTTTTATAAAGCACTTTAATCCAAAGTACCACAGCAGCAGCGCACCTAAAGCAAAGCCGTTTTTTCTTTATTATGTTTAAGTGTTTGTTACAATGGTCCCATTAACTTGACATTAGTTTTGCAGCTAGCTAAGGAGCAATGTGTAACGGTTTCACTAAGCCAGAACACAGATGCAGACACAAACAACCAGAAAGGATGTGGAATCAGGAGTATAACCCAAATGTCGGGTGTATTTAATAAGAAAAGAAGAGTCATAGAATCCAGTCGCTAGGCAGTCCAGGGAGTGAGCGGGTACAGGGTAGTCAGACGAGCGGGGGGGTTGGAGTCAGGAGTGGGTTCTCATGCAGTCCAGGGATGTTCATGGAGAGAATGGTCAGGCAGGCCGAGGTCATGCACAGGAATCCAAGACGGAGGAACAGGGAGTGGAGCCAGGAAGGAACTGTGAGCAAAGGAGGACAAGAATGTTCGATTTTGCACAATATAACACGGACTGACAAAGAGAACAAGGCACGAGAATACAGACTGACTGGACATAAGGAACTACGATCTGGTAGCCTCATGAAATCTGGGCCAGGTCTAAATAGGACTGGTAATCAGCCTGTAGATGCCAATCAGCTTGTCCTCACACACCTGCACACAATCCTGCATTTAGAGAGCGAGAGAGGGAGATTAGCTAGGTCGGGATAGAGTGGGAGAACCAAGGGTTATAGAGGGTGGAAAGCTTGGAAGCCTGCAGAAGCATGACACTGTGCATCCAATATGAAGCACAACATGCATTGTGGTGAGAAAGGACTCTACCCATTGACAACATCATCAATGAGTAGGAAGTAGTACTAGGGGTGCAACCTGATCTCTGCAAACGACAAGAGGGCCTACCTGGAAGAGGTCAAGGTCCTGGCGGGATGGTGCCAGGAGAACAGACTCTCCCTGAACGTCAGCAAAACAAAGGAGATGATTGTGGACTTTAGGAGGTCGGGGTCAGGGACTACAGCCCCCTCAGCATCGACGGGGCACCGGTTGAGAGAGTGAACAGTTTTAAGTACCTCGGAGCCCACATATCCGAGGACTTGACATGGACCACACACATTGACAGTGTTGTGAAGAAGGCACGACAATGCCTCTACTTCCTCAGGCGCCTAAGGAAGTTCCAAGTCAGTCAGAAGATCCTTAAGAACTTCTACTCATGTACAATAGAGAGCATCCTGACTGGCAACATCACCTCCTGCACAAGACCGAAGCAGACTACAAAGAGTGACACGTTCAGCGGAACGCACAATTGGAGGGGGGCTTCCCACCCTCCAGAACATTTACAACAAGCGGTGCAGGGGTAAGGCTAAGAGAATCATCTTGTCTAGCACAGTCTCTGGAGCGTAACAGTAAGAAGCATTTTGTATAAAAGTATTCTGTACTTCTGTATGACAACTATTAAAGAAACTTGAACTTGAAACTTGATCTTGAACGTACCCTTTAAGTCACTCGCTCTCTCTTTCTCTCTGCATCCCACTCAAGCAGTTTGCACCTGCAGCGCTGTTGGCAGATATCAGGAAGCGGGGAAAATAAACACAAAATGAGGGAGAGGGAAGCTCTTAACCTCTTTAGCCCGAGCGGTCCATCGGCGGACCGCAGATGACATCACGTCATAAATCCATGTCTACAGACTGTATGGATTAATGTTGCGTTTTCTTTTCAAATTTACTGTAGCCACAAGTAAAGACCCTAATCATGTCAAAACAGCAGTCATAGTGTATATTTTCAACAATACGTTTGTTTACCAATAGGTTAAAGTGTTATTAGTGAAATATTTGTTTTTGAAATGCCCGCCCCACAATTCTGTTTCTAGTCATATGAGGAGACGAGACCTTGAGCTTTGAATGAGCGTTAAAAAACGACATAACCCAGCTCATGCATGCAAATGACTTGTGGATGCAGTTAGTTTGTCTACCTTCTGTGAACGTTTAGCAAATATCCGCGTTGCAAACTGATTCAAAATGGTGGAGCAGTTTCCATTATAAAGAAATAACTGTACTTACAGTAGATTTCATTCACGGTTCTTGCTGCACGCCTGGTGATACTAAATCCAAATTTAACTCTGCCATTGGAAAGCGAAGATTTGGCCCGATCCATAGATGTGCGAGTTAGCTATAATAAGGTAATTTATATATGATATTCTATATTCTATAATAATATTTAAAATTGCATGTGCACGTCTGGATGGCAGAATTTGCGAATTTGCAAAAAAATTTGCGATTTTAAAATCAAAAGTTTTCAAGTATTAATATCACTAACATGTCACAAAAGCATGTATAATGTATATTATCATCAATACGTTAGTTTAGCAATAGGTTAAATGGGTTAAAAGATAGTTTTAAGTTTAAAGTTTAAAGATCGTTTTTCGATCGCCATTCCAAGCTTGAAAAAATAAATAATTATGAACCATGGGAATTGTAGTCTTTTTGCAGCCATTTCGTAGAGGACATGCACGGCTGTCGACCAGCATTGGAATTTTTCCGAACTACATTTCCTGGCAAGTTCTATGGGGGTTCAAAGTTCAGAGTTGAATTATGAATATGTCAATAACTGTTATTATTCGCGATAATAAGCCACAAAAGGTAACGTTTTTGACAAATATTGAAACGCAGGTAGTTTCTCCTCCATATTGTTAGCATGTAGGAACAATTAGATCTGAAATTAGTTTCAAAATGGTTGCACTGTGGTGAAAATAAAAAAGTACACTAGATTACAGTAGATATCATTATCTGTTCTTATGCACGCCTGGTGATACTAAATCCAAATTGATTGATCAAATTGTCATTTGAAAGATAATATATGTATATATATATAAATGTGCGAATTGGCTATAATAAGGTAATGTATAAGCCTCCTATTCTATATTCTATAATAATATTTCAAATTGCTTTGGTCCGGATGGGAGAATTCAGTACTGTATCTACAGAACCTTCGGTTTTATCATCTTCCCTTTATTAATTTCCTTTTTTGTACACATGATCTCAAGAAGGTACTGAACGAGATCAGTGGCAGTTTTTTATGTTTGGTCATTATTAGCATGGTGTTATTCACTGTCAAAGATGCAAAGACAAATCATAATTCATATTCTCCTTTGTTTCATCACAATTTAAGCAAGCCTAGTAATAGACACAATATTTCTTACACTGTGAATACACCTGAGGTCCATAGATGTACCTAGATACCAAGAATATGCAAATAGACCTTGTAGAAGTGGAGCAATATTCCATTTACCTATTTTAGGTGGATTTTCACCACGGGTGGAACAGGTTAAGACATATTCCCAGCACGTTGGGGACTCAGAGTGAACTTGTCATTGATTCTGTCTCAGTCGGTTACAAGATAAGTCTTCCAAGAGAACTCTTTGGAAAATATTAGGGAATGAGACCCATTGCTTTTTTCACGCACACTCATTTGTCCTGTTATTCAATAGGCAGTGTTCTGAAATAACTTCAATCATCAGTAGTGCCGAATTTCTCTGTTCTCTGCTTGATATAATTAATCATAATGTCCAATCTAACAAATTTTGTTTCTCATAATAGCCTACTGCTGAATAACATGGACAAACTATTATGTTCCATGCTTTTATTAAAACACAAACTGCCTGGGCGGTCAGGTGGCGTAGCGGAGATTGCGCTCATCACCAATGCAAGAGGCTGCGGTCTCGACTCCCGGAGTCAGCATTTCTTGGGGCTTGGGCTGATCACTATACTAACCCATTTGGCTGGGTTAGGGCGAGGGCAAGTCATAGGTGGGAATCTGGCGTTGTGGACAGCAACGCCTACAGGTCAGGTCTGGGTGCTTGCTCAGCGGAGGCAGGACTTGATGGAGGCAGCGTGCCCTCCCACGCGTTACACTTCACCAATGAGAGTCCTCGCTGCCAGGTGAAAAAAAAATCACTGGCTGTCGCCGCACGTGTCAGAGGAAGCGTGCGGATGACTTCAGGATTCCCTTGTACCGACCAGTAGGAGAACATGCGCACAACAAACAGGTAGGGGAGGGGGGGAATTGGCACAACGACTAAATTGGGACGGGGAAAAAACAGAGATAAATCGGAGAAAAAAAAAAGAAAAAAAAAACACAAACTGCCTCTAACTGGTTATGGCGGTGCGAGCCCTTACGCAGCGCGAAGCAGATCGAGTCAGTTTTATGACGGTGTATATTACAATAAAGCAGGTTGAATTCATTAAAAATTTAATTGTAGCCCAGACCTACAGATCTATTCATCTTACATAACAGTATTTAAATAATAAATATATGATTATTGGATCTCTGAATAAGAATAAAATATGGTCCGGGATATACATTATTTTTATATACATAACATAGACAAATTTATATCCCGGACCGTATTTTATTCTTTTTTTTTATCCACTTTTTCTCCCATTTTTTCAATTTTTTCTCCCATCCCAATTTTCATATCGTCCAATTCAACCCTCCCCTGTCTTTGAACGTTGTTTCTTGCCTCCCACAAGCTGGCTGCAATATGGACTAAGTCATACATAGCACGAGTCCCCTCCGATACTTGAGGTAACAGCCGTTGCATCTTTTCACCTGCGCAGCTCGATCTTTCAGCGTCGGGGGTCTGGGCTTTGGAGGGGCCCTGCCCTCGTCGCTTCTTGATTCTACTGCGCAGGCGCACCAACCGACCTGTAGGAGTCGCTGGCCACAACGCCCAATCCCCACCCTTCAGTTTCCCCCCCCGTAATACGGCCAATGTGTATTACTGTGGACGACCAGCTGAACTGAAAGCAATGTGGAGAGCGGGGCTCGAACAGGAGGCATCCTGTTCGAGCCTAGTCTCCAGCATTCGTTGCGAGCGCCTTGCCCACTGCGCCACGTAGCCGCCCGGACCGTCATTTATTCTTATTCTTATTTGTATTCTTATTCGTGACTACCTAAATGTTTACAGTTTAGTGTGAGCAATCTGTAGTGCCGAATTTCCCTCTGGATAAATAAAGTATTTATATTCTATTCTATTCTATTTAAATAACAGTATTTAAATAATAAATAAGATTGCATGGGATTTATGGGTGGCTGCTCCATATCATCCTATTGCTTGAGGTGGAAACCTGTGTCTCCAGTTGATTTTGGTCTCGCCTAAATAAAAAAGTGCTATTCTCATTAGAAATATTATTTCACGAGCACGCCTGGCATTACGATGCTTTCGCCTGTCAACAATTACTGCTGCCATGATCACCTGAGACGCTGGCAATGACACCCCTTTATAAATGCGCTTAGTTACCACCAAATCTCTCAAGACTGCACGGTGCAATTAGCGCGCCGGCCTTTGTGAATTGGGAGTGTTTTTTGACTAGACTTATTTGCATAGAAAGGGGCACATGTTCTCAAGACGTAAATAGCGTCGCTATAACTGCATGCTGCCGATTCACTCAAATGTGTTTTGATGATGTGAGTTATGGCATTTTAGATGCATTTCTGCCTCAGTGATTTATTTGTGTTTTTAGTTTAAATTTAATTTAATTTAACCTTTATTCATCCAGGCAAGCAATTAAGAACAAATTCTTATATACAAAAGCAGCCTGTCCAAAAAGCAAAGGCATTTTGTGGGAAGGGGGGTGTGAGGCTGTAACAAAAACAAGGTTATGTACATGCATACAAGTAAATAAAATACAAAATGACAGTAGCAGTATAGAAGGACAACAATAAATAAGGGAGAGAGAAGGAAAGGGAGAGAGGGAAAAAGAGAAAGGAAGAGTGAGAACCAGAGGGAGAGAGAGGGAGAGCGAGAACCAGAGGGAGATAGAGAGAAGAAAGGGGGAGAGGGAGGGAGGTAGGTGAGGGGGCTTAGGGGGAGGAGAGAATAGTCTGAGGGATATGCGATTGGGAGGCAGTCAGCAGGTGTATCATGGGGCTATCCCATGCCCTATAAGTAGGGATGCACATGGACCTTAATTGGTTTTTTGACCTGTTCCCCACATGTGGTCATGCGGCCAAACATTTAGTTTAGGCCTTTGGCCTAGTTTGTTTTGTTATGTTGTTTTGTAATACAGACACCTTTGTTTAAAGCATAACATGTTATGTAGAATTAAAGTACATACATTTGTTTATAAATACAGTTTGTCTGTGCTCCCACTTGGTTCCTTGTAGGTTCTCTGGCTGCCCAACCAGAACTAGGAGAGGCCAGGGCCCTCATTTATCAACAGTACTTAGAAAGTCTTCTACTTTTGTTCATAAGCACAGAATTTAGAATGTGTGCACGCACACCTGTCTTGATAAATATCACTTTGATTCTACGCTGCGGCTCGTGCACAATTTCACGTATTTGCATACCAGAACCGCCGCTATTAACCAAATA
Organism: Notolepis coatsorum; assembly: GCF_963971535.1. Taxonomy (NCBI): domain Eukaryota; kingdom Metazoa; phylum Chordata; class Actinopteri; order Aulopiformes; family Paralepididae; genus Notolepis; species Notolepis coatsorum. The sequence continues at coordinate 66,037,154 of NC_140174.1, forward strand.
TGGTAACAGGCCCTCCCCTTCAAATACCATGAGGAAATACCTGTGCGTGGAATGTTGGAAAATGGCCAAGCGAACAAAGAAATGGAACTACACTGACACGGAGATGGATGCCAAGGCGGGGGTACTATTTGGTTCCCTCAGCCTTGGCATAACGACTAAGAGGAAGAATGCTGCATGGGAGGCAGTCACTGATGCCCTTAATTCCATATCTCCGCAGCAGCGAACCGTTGCGGAGATAAAAAAGAAATGGTTCGATGTCAAACTGACCGCTAAGAAGCGCCTGGCGGAATACAAGAAAAATGCCAGTGCAACTGGCGGGGGGCAGGTATGTCGTATGTCAATCATATATGATATATCTGTTATGATGAATTGAAAATGGGGGACCCTGATGTAAACAAAACGAAAGTATTTCTCTGGTCTGCATCCCCTTAACAATTGTGTGTATTTTGCTGTACTGTATTGTACCCATTCTGCAATCTGTTAATACAGTTTTTCAATCAATTCAATTCAGCGTCAGAGTGAGCTGTCCCCACTGGACATGAGAATCGCCAGCATCATCGGGGACGAGGCGGTCGAAGGAATTCCGTGCACCACGGACACCGACACATATGAAGTGGCTGGGCCATCCAGCCAACAGGTGGAAGGTAATAATATAATATACACTTTATTTGTATAGCACCTTTCATACAGGAATTGTCACATCAGTAAAGAAGACTGGCATAGAAATAACTTTGTCGTCAACGATTTTATTGAGGAACATGACAAAAGAATCTCTTAATTTATTTGAAACAATATTTAACCGTATGGTTTCGAACCTTTCTAGCAAATAAATAAAACGTTATCAAATTGCCTATTCATTCCACAGACAACTCGGCTCAGTTGCCCGTCGGCACCCAGGAGGAGCAGGAGGAGCAGGAGGCGTCCTGCAGCTGACCCCCTTCGGCGCGCAGGTGGCAGAGCTCCCACCCGGTCCTGACTGAGGCCGTGATCGCCAACCAAGAGACCACCGTCACCCTCCTGAATGACATGCGAGACGAGATGCGGCTCACACGCCAGAATGTGGCCCAATTGGTCCATGCCCTGTCGCGTGTATCACCTCCGCAACGGATTTAGTCGGATTTCGGTTTCCGGGTTCGCCTGATTGGCCACTAAGCCCACGTGACCCTACGCTAGCATGCCCCCCTTACGGCGCTTACGCCTGAGAGTCACACACAGCTAGCGGCAGGCAGAGAGCCTTGCTACTACTAGCCGAGTGATGAATGAAGCCGTATCTGTTTCACCTAACAGCACTATTGCTCCGTGATCATAGCCATCCATCTCTAAAGCTAACCACTATTTGTAAAAGCCACAACCACGTTACCATATGTAATAATGTAAATCATTGTGTCGTTGTACATATTGTGTATACACCATTAGAAGCTAACGTAGCTAACAACATCCCGACACCCAGCTTGTTAGATAGCATGAATGCCCGATGTAGAAGGCATAGACACAGGTCGCTTGTTGGCCGGCATGAGTGCCCGATTTGGGGTGGTTCTTTCCTCTTTGTGTGCCTTTGTCCTTGCGGGTGTTCTGCCGGGGGAGCTTGTGGACGCGACAATAGTGGTGGTTGTAGGGTGTTTGAGCTTGTAGCGCTAGTTAGCTCATAGCTACCCAGCTTGTTAGCCAGCATGAATACCCGATTTAAAATGGTTCTCTCCTCCTTGTATACCCTTGTCCTCACAAATATTCTGCCAGGGAACTTATGGACATGACAATAGTATTTATAAGGTGTTTGATCATTGTGTCGTTGTACATATTGTGTATACACCGTTGCGTTAGAAGCTAATGATAGCTATGAGCTAACTAGCGCTACAAGCTCAAACACCCTACAACCACCAATATTGTCGCGTCCACAAGCACGCCCGGCAGTACACCCGCAAGGACAAAGGCACACAAAGAGGTGGCCAAGAATCCCAGGGTGGAGAAGACTTGGAGGTGGACGGGGATGGCATGTGTGCGCCTTGTTTGGCGCTCAAATAGGGTCCCAGATTCTGGCACAGGTCGAGCAGGATTTCCCTGGGGAAGCGGAATCTGCTCATGAGCCACTCTGTGCTCTCGGCAAACAGGTCTGCCCTGTCCCTGAAGAGCGCACCATGTCCCACTGCCAAATCATCCAATACTGCAAGGACCACGTTAGCCATGCTGCATACATTCTGACATCCATATTCCAAATGTAATTTGTAGGGTTTGCCGACGATTACACTCATGTCGCTAATTTAATTACGGGTCATATAGAACACCTGGGTATATTGAAACTCTTGATTGATTTTCTTTCAATCTGCGCTCGAATTGGGTCGTTGTTGGTCAGGGACGATTCTAGCCATGCATGGCTTCAGTGGATAACCGTGACCGTCCCCCACCACCTCCTAATAGACAGTCTCCTCCCCACCGCATGTATATATTCCCTCCCCGCCGTATGTATATTTCCCTCCCACCCACCCACCCCCTCCTAATGTACAGTCCCCTCCCCATCATATGTATATACTCTGTCAGGATCTAGGGGTAACAGTACTGTATATTTGAATACCGCCTATGTCACAAATGTATCAGTACTAAATACCTATATGTCCCTATGCCATAAATGTCATGTATGTTGTGTATGTCATAAATGTCTATATGAATTGAAAATGGGGGACCCTGATGGAAACAAGACAAACGTCTTTCTCAGGTCTGCATCCCCTTAACAATTGTATGTATTGAGCCGTACTGTATTGTACCCATTCTGCAATCTGTTAAATAAAGTTTTCATTCATTCATTCATTCATTCATTCATTCATTCATTCATTCATCACCTGCATTTAAGTGATATTTTGATGACAGATATAATAACATTACAATTTAATTAAATAAGATTAGGCCTGAGTCATGCGTTCCTTATCAGCCAACAACTTATCGGCCAAATGCAACGTTAACCATCCTGCATTCATTCGGAAATTAATGCTATTTAGGGTTTGACAATAATTACACTACTATCGCTATTTCACAATGAACTATAATGAATTACGGTTCATACGGAACACGCGCCAGTGTCGGGAGTAATGCACGGAAGCTTATTTCCGCATTGAAATGCATGGACTGAGGAGCGCATATGCCGTCCGTCTGCAGTAACGATATTCTACCACCGGGCGTCAGCTACGCAAGCTCTGAGCTGTGCGTAGATATACGCACAAAGTCAAGTTCAGGTTCAAATTGATAAATCCCACACTTTGCTTAGAAATGATCGTACGCACGGGTTACGCACATATCTGTGCGTACGCAACGTTGATAAATGAGGGCCCAGGGCCTTTTCTGGAGGGGAGATTTGGAAGGAACCAAGTGTGGTAGAGTACAGGGGGGGGGTTCATAATGAGAAGAGAATAGGCTTATGAAGCGCCCTAAACACTGTTTAGTGTTTTGTGATGGTAGATCATGATGGAGTGATGTATCCATGTTGTCCAGAGTTATTGGATGTGTAAATTGATGTCTGTATTGATTAATTGATTGTTGTGTTTTTGGTTTGTCCCTGTAGGAGGAGCTTCCAGGATAAAGCCAGGGATGGAGGCTCCTCTCGGGGGTAGTAGAGGCAGGCTTGGAAGCGAGACACAGCCGTGCTATAACTAGTTCCCTTAGCCAAGGGCCTAGTTGTTGATATTTGTTAATAGAAAGTTTAATCATTTTGTATTATTTTTTGTATTTATGTTAAAATATGTTTTTTGCCCGTTTTTCCCACTGGGGAGCAAAATAATGAAGAGAATAAAAAAACAACCACCGGGTGATGACAACTTGACTCCGACTGCATTTTTCCATCGCTTGGCCACATCCTCACAATTGGTGTCAGAAGTAAAGAGGACTACAAGCTTCAGGGATGCCTCCCAAAAAGCAACAGCAACAACCAGAGCCTGCAGAGGAGGGTGCCACAGGGGGAGCCTTCGAGGATGGCTTTCAATCAGCAAGTGGCCCCACTGCAGGTCCGGAGCCCAGATTCGCCAGGTTGGCACAGATGTTTGAAATGCATATGCAGTACCAGATGGAATGGGATAAAAGGCAGGAGAGAGAAGCAGAAATAAAAGAATGGGAGTTCAGTGCTATCAGCGAAAAGGTCACCGAGCTTCAGTTGGACCTGGAGGTAACCAGGTCTGGTCCACCAACGGGACGAGCCAGTGGGGTCCCAGGCGGAGAACCCAGGATGGTGAGGTTAGAGGAATCTGATGACGTGGAAACATTTTTGACCACTTTTGAAAGACTGGCAGCAGTATATGGCTGACCACGACAAGAGTGGGCTGTCCGCCTCATTCCTTTGCTGACTGGTAAGGCCAGGAGTGCCTTTGTAGCTATGGACCCAGCTCATACCAAAAACTATGACATTTTGAAAGCAGCAGTATTGAGGAAGTATGAGATCAACAGAGACACTTATTACCAATGGTTCTACTCCGGCAACACACCACCAGATGAGGCCCCCCATGAGCTCTACACCCGCCTCAAGGACTTGTTCTGTAGATGGGTCGGTTATGGCACCTCCAACAAAGAGGAGATCATGGAGAAGCAGGTCCTCGAGCAGTACATCAAGGTGTTGTATCCAGAGGTTAAGACCTGGGTGAGGGAGCGCAACCCAGAAACGGCGGCGGAGGCTGCAGAGCTCATTGAAACATATGTGATGGCACATGAAGGTCCAAGGGGCCACCGCTATGCTGGCGCACTACGCCAGGCCAGTAGTGCACTACTCCCGCAGCATTAACCCCTTAACAACCAGTACGTTTTCCTCCGCCTTCCTAGCTGCCCCTAAGATCTGTACTATTGAAGCCTCTCCCTCCCACCTTAACATACATGAACTCACATCCCTGTTTAATTCCACCTGCCTCTCCATTCTGGACTCAGTAACCCCCCTTAAACTAAAAAAACAAACAATGTCTAAAGGCCAGCCGTGGCTAAATGACACCACCAGAGCCCAGAGGAGAGAGTACAGGAGAGCAGAGCGTAAGTGGAAAAATGATAGACTCCATGTCTCTCTCGAGATGCTTAGAGACACTTGTATCAGATATCAGTTAGCAGTTAAAGCAGCGAGAGCCGCATACTTCTCAGACCTCATCCGTAACTCTCAAAACCCCAGGACCCAGACGCGGATATATAGGCGAGGCGGCTGAGGCAGCCGCCTTAGGGCCCGCGGGGGTCTAGGGCCCTGGGCCCGGCCCGGGACTGAATGGAGTTGCCGTTCGTTCGTGGGACTGGATGACAGACTGCATTGCGCCATGCCCCGGGGCCCGGGTCCTATGTTCCCCGGGCCCCATATGTTTCCCATGTTCCTATGTTCCCCCTATGTTTCCCCGGTAGCGATAAAGGCTCGCCACAGGCTCGCCACAGCAGTGGATGGATTTAAAAGATAGGGCACTTTTATAGATAATTTATTTGTATCGCAACGCAGTCATGGATCTAGTCGTGCCACGTAGCATTATGTCGAATAAATTCAAATAGAATAAACAAGTCTAAAACAAAGACTTTTAAACGAAGTTTAGCCTATTAAATCATTTTATAAGCGTTCGTTTATTTGTGGTCTGCGTGAGAACACTGAAGCAACCATCTGCAGAACACCAGCCCAGCCCAGCCCTCCCCTCCCCTCTCCTCTCCTCTCCTCTCCTCTCCTCTCCTCTCCTCTCCTCTCCTCTCCTCTCCTCTCCTCTCCTCTCCTCTCCTCTCCTCTCCTCTCCTCTCCTCTCCTCTCCTCTCCTCTCCTCTCCTCTCCTCTCCTCTCCTCTCCTCTCCCCTCCCCTCGCTGGGCTGGTGTTCTGCAGATGGTTGCTTCAGTGTTCTCACGCAGACCACAAATAAACAAACGCTTATAAAATGATTTAATAGGCTAAACTTCGTTTAAAAGTCTTTGTTTTAGACTTGTTTATTCTATATGAATTTTGTCTACATAATGCTACGTGGCACGACTAGATCCGTGACTCCGTTGCGATACAAATGAATTATCTATAAAAGGCTTTTAAATCCAGCTTTATATATGCCGCAGCGGCAGTGCAGAGAACACTCTCCGTGGTGCTGAAACGTTTTTCCTGTTTTATTCCACTATTCCAGGAATTTCCAGAATTGTGTGTGAGAGATATTGGGATCATAGGAGAGAGAGATGGGAGAGAGACCTGCATGACCAAGCTTGGCTTCACAGTAGAAGAGAGAAGACAAAAGCGATTTGATCACTTTATTTTTGTATGACCCTCCATGCTCCGTGACTTTCCTTATTGAAGCGTTCTTATTAATGTCCGTGTTGCGCACACGTGGGAGGAGGGAGGGATGTCCCGGTGCCGGGTCAGGTGGTGTGTGGGGGGGGGGGGGGGGGGGGGGGGGCCGAGCTGGCCCGAGCTGTCAAGAGCTGTCAATCTCGCCTCAGGGCCCGTGGGGCATTCCAACCGCCACTGCCAGGACCCTCTTTGCCACCATTAACTCTTTCATCAGCCCCCCCCCTAGAACTAGCCTGGATGTGTCTCCAACCAAATGTGAGGAATTCTTAAAATTCTTCATAAACAAAGTTGAAGTAATCAGAAACAACATCACACCACCTACACGTAGCTTAGATGTCTCGCCGCCCTGTTCATCCACCCTGGCCTGTTTTCAACCCATCACCCTCTCTACTCTCACAGATATAATCTCAGCCATGAAACCAACCACCTCCCCCCTTGACATAGTTCCCTATGTTCTTCTCAAAGAAGTATTTCCCACAACTGGCCCCAGCATCCTCTCTATCATAAACACCTCCCTAGTCACTGGTACTGTTCCAACCTGCTTCAAACATGCAGTGGTCCAGCCCCTTCTGAAAAAACCCAAACTAGACTCCACCCAGTTCAATAATTACCGGCCAATCTCCAAGCTCCCATTCCTATCAAAGGGCCTTGAAAAGGCTATTCTCTCTCAGCTGTCTCTCTACCTGCACTTGAATAACATCCTGGACACATTTCAGTCAGGTTTCACAGCCAACCACAGAACAGAATCTGCCCTGCTTAAGGTCACCAATGACCTGCTCCTCACTACCGACAACCGGACTGTGCTGTCCTTATGCTCTTAGACCTCAGTGCAGCTTTCGATACAATAGACCAGGGGTCAGCAACCTTTACTATCAAAAGAGCCACTTTTCCCCCGTCCCACAAAATAAAATGCTCAGGGAGCCGCACAACCTATTTACCCTTAAAATGAAGATAACAGTGTATAACGTTTTATATATCCCCAAGCATACCCCACATTTAGCATAAAACGCCTGCAAATTGCATACCCAAAATAATTTGCGATTTATTATACTTTATACTTATAGCACACAGTTTGTTGCATTAATGGGATTATAAAGCAACAAAAAGAAAATGTTTGACTTTTTAATTGCTGTTTTTACCTGTTATAACAAAGGAAAACCTCAAACTCGTATGAAAAAGAAAAAAACAAAAAGTAAAAAAAAAGAAAAAAAAAATTTGGGGCCAGGGAGCCGCAGCTGATTGGCTAAAGAGCCGCATGCGGCCTCGAGGCCGCAGGTTGCTGACCCCTGCAATAGACCATGCTATTCTCATTGACCGTCTTCACCAGGCAGTTGGTGTCAGTGGCACAGCCCTATCATGGTTCACCTCCTACCTCAGTGAAAGAAGCTTCTCCGTTAATATCGGACACTGCTCCTCCCCCTCTGCCTCTCTCTCTTGCAGGGTTCCACAAGGCTCCATCCTTGGCCCTATCCTATTCTCCCTATACATGCTGCCCCTTGGTCTGATCATTAAAAAACACAACATCTCTTTCCATTTGTATGCTGACGACACTCAGGTCTATCTCCCCATGAAACCCAACAATATAAACAATCTTGACAGTCTTCGTTCCTGCCTAGACGACATCAAATGCTGGATGGCACACAATTTTCTACAGCTCAATCAGTCAAAGTGTGAAATCCTCCTTTTCGGCCCTCCGAACCAAACCAGTGTCATTGCCAGCAGCCTGGGTAACCTGTCTCCCCTAGTCAAGCCCTTTGTTAAAAACCTGGGCGTGCTCTTTGACACGAGTTCAATAGGCAGGTAAACTCGTGGTGAAGGGGTGCTTTTTCCAGCTCCGGTCCATAGCCAGGATCAAGGCCATTCTCTCCCCCTCAGACCTGGAAAGAGTAAGTCACGCCTTCATATCCTCACGCTTAGACTACTGTAACTCCCTGTACCTGGGGCTAAATAAATCCACCATAGCCCGTCTACAACTCCACCAAAACTCACCCCCTATACCAACGCCAGGGCCCTCAGATCGGCTGATAAGGGTCTCCTAACCACCTGTAGGTCTAACGTCAAGTCTAGGGGGGGACGTGCTTTTGCGGTCGCAGCCCCTGACCTCTGGAACAGCATCCCCATGTCCATTAAATTTGCCCTCTCCATCGAGTCTTTTAAATCAAAACTCAAAACCCACCTATATCGCCTGGCCTTCCCTGATTCACTTTGACTCTTGCCGTACTTGTTGACGTGTTGTTCTGTTTTTCCTTTGTCTATCCGTTGATTTATTATTTTTTTTGTTTATTTTATACTTTTCTTTGTTCTTAGCTTAGCTATGTGAAGCACTTTGGTTGACAAGCTTCATGTTTAAACGTGCTATATAAATTAATTTGATTGATTGATTGATTGATAGTTACTAGGTCCAAGGCGAGAGAGCACACTAATACACCAGTCTCTGTGACACAACCACTGATTCAACCAGACACAGCAGACACAGAAATACCCACCACTATCAGGCCAGACTCCGAAAACAAAAACAAGATTACAAACATCACAAAACAAACTGGTCAGACTTCTACTTGACCTTACCCCTAGAACCCACCTCACCCCTGCCCACTTTGACAACCTAGGATGGCTTAGAGTAGACAACAGAGTACAGCAACTTGCAATGGGCCTGGTCTACAAGATACACTATACGACTAAGGTATCCATGTACATGTCAAAATACTTCCCAAAGGTCAGTGAATACCATGACCACAACACCAGAGGAAGCTCAACAAATCATGACCCAGATTCGGCTCAAACAAGGGACTAAACACGTTTCGCAATTATGCTACATCAATGTGGAACGCCCTACCCAAAGCTGTAAAGGAATGTGAATCCCTACCCACATACAAAACCGCTCTTAAAGAGCACCTACGGGAGGCTGCAATTCTAAACTGGCCACCGTAAATGTCCAAACCCCCCCACCCCCACCCCCTCCTAATAGACAGTCTCCTCCCCACCGCATGTATATATTCTCTCCCCACCGTATGTATATTTCTCTCCCACCCACCCACCCACCCCCTCCTAATGTACAGTCTCCTCCCCATCATATGTTTATATTCTCTCCCCACCGTATGTATATTTCTCTCCCACCCACCCACCCCCTCCTAATGTACAGTCCCCTCCCCATCATTATGTATATACTCTGTCAGGATCTATGGGTAACAGTACTGTATATTTGCATATCGTACATGTCACAAATGTAACAGTACTAAATATCTGTATGTCATGTATGTCCCTATGCCATGTATGCTGTGTATGTCATAAATGTCACTATGAATTGAAAATGGGGGACCCTGATGTAAACAAGACAAACGTCTTTCCCTGGTCTGCATCCCCCTAACAATTGTGTGTATTGAGGGGACCCCACTCTGATAGACCGCTTCAAAGTCCCCTTAGCAAGTGGTTTCTCCTGGACAATGGGTTGCTTTATAAACAGAGTGAGTATGACAGGCAGCTCATACTGCCAAAGGCATGCAGGGAGGAAGTGCTGAGGCTAGGCCATACTATTCATTGGGCAGGTCACCTAGCTTTTTGGAAAACCTTCCAGAGGATTTCAAAAAGGTTTTTCTGGCCAGGAATGTATAGCCAGGTCAAATATTACTGCAAGACATGTCCAGAGTGCCAGCTTACAGCAGGGAAAGCTACAGCCCCTGTACCCCTTATACCACTCCCTGTGATAAGCACCCCTTTTGAGCGGATAGGGGTGGATATTGTTGGTCCAGTAGAGAGGAGCCAGGCAGGCAACTGGTGTATCCTTGTCATTTGTGACTATGCCACTAGATATCCAGAGGCCTTTCCATTGAGAGAAGTGACAGCCAAGCAAGTAGCTATAGCTATGCTGCAGTTTTTTTCTAGGGTTGGGATTAGAGGTCTGCAAGGGCCTTGAAATAAAGCCTGAGCCCTGCCCGAGCCCGTGAACTTCAGGCCCTGCCCGAAAATAAGCCTGACTGTAAATAATATTTTAAGCCCTAGCCCGTGTGAAAACCAGAAAAAAAATTATTATTATTATTATTATTAAAATATAATTTTTTTTGTATTTGTTTTAAATATTCTAAACACTTTATATATTAACTTAATAAATAAACAAAAACCAAAATGCCAATAGGTCTGCCTAAATAACGCATATCACGCTGAAAACTAAGAAGCATTTATGCCTCCCTCCCAGTGCTCGCTTATAGAGCAGCCTCGTAAAACGTATTGAAGGCTATAGAATCTTCTTTGACACACAGTACACACACACACGACACACAATAGCCTACTCAGTCACTATATACAAACAAACAGAAATCAGATTTCGAGCAGAGCAATAATGAAAAGCACAACAAAACAGGTAGCGAGCGGCCCAGCAAATAATAAACATCACTCACCACGACGTCAGCAACACGTTGAACAACTTTAACAAAACTTCAACCGGCTACATGATCCAAGTACAAATAAAACGTTCGCCAACTGGCTATATTCCAACACAACCAATCGAGTTGTCCCCGGCCTGAGTTCTCCCTGCGCGCTGCGGTAATTACATCCAAATGTTTCTCTGATGACAGCTTGGCGCAAAAGCGAAAACGAATCTTAAAAACGAAGGTTATCCTATAACCCTAGTTATATGAAGAAAAAAAACGCAATAAAAAAATAAAAAAAAATTTAAAACGGCGGTGCCCGGGCCGTGGTTGCAGTGCACTAGTTGGGATCCCGAGGGAGGTACTTACAGACCAAGGGACCAATTTCATGAGTCGCTAGGTATCAAGAGAGTAAGGACCACTCCCTACCACCCTCAGACTGATGGCCTTGTTGAGCATTTCAATCAAACCCTGAAAGGTATTGTAACTGCCCCCCGGCATGGTGATGAAATAAAGATGCGGTTATGTTTCGTACGGGTGCTTTTATTCATTTTCTCTTTTCTTTTGCATTTTAGCATAGCAGCACTGTAGCTTTTCTTTAGTAGTCATCGTTGCACCGTGGTTGTACAGGTTGCATCGGTTGCACCGTGAAAACTATGAAAGTCAAAAAACACAAATAAAATACACAATTAGTTATATTGTTCACAGAACCACAACAAAGCACATAATGCGTTCAAACAAACATTTGAACTTAACGATATCAAGAGTGAACTCGTCTTCCATAACAAAAGGGCATTTAGGGAAACTAATAAGTAACGTTACTTGTTCGGCAGCAGGTGCTCTGATTAGAAACCATTCAGTCAGTGCACCACTTTATATGTCTACAACACGCAAAATATAGACATCTCCAATAATAATAATACACATTTTAGTGTTCAACGTACCTTATTCCGCTTTACCAAGGGGTGTTAATTACTGAAGTAAGGTCCTGGTACTCTATATAGTTCGCTGTCTGCTCCGACGTTTCTCGCTTGGTTAATTCCTGTATTAGTGACAGGTCTCTTGAGAACAAACAGGATCTTGTGACCTTTATACTATAGAAAAGACGAGCTCTGCCCCCATGTGGACACTAAAGGAAAATGCACAAGCGGCAAATGAGATATTAACACAGGGTTTCTTAAATAGAAAGTTTAATATTATAAACTAATAAAGAAAAGTTGATCATCTAGACCAATGTAAATTAAAGCTTACTGATAATAAAGATGATAGGCATCTTGACCCTTGGCGGTCATTTACACTCCCACCAAATCCTGCTATGACGGATAAGCACAATTTAGAAATAATTAATTAGTCATACAGGATTTCTTTTTAGACTTCACATAACAGATCAAATAGTACAACTCAAGTGTCTCTATACTAATTACTCTCGAGGAGGAGTACCAATTTCTGGATCGGTCACTCGAGGACTGAAGGTCTGGTAGAGTGATCTTTTCGCTCCCCAGTCTGTATTTTTACTCTACGTACTAGACCGTCGCTCTCTTGAGTGGCTTCGCCCTTGGTGACAAACTTGGGCGTGGTGGTGAGCCGTAATTAGCTTGGTGATAGGGCTATTCCCCTGGCAAAATGATGGGATGTTTCATTTCTTGACTGAGGGATGAGTGTCTCAATCTTCCACCCACACAGAGAAGTTCTCGATGCAGAATTGGACCAAGGGAATGAAGAGCGCTTGAACTTGGAAGAGCATCTCCTTCCTGGCATCTCTTAATTTCTTGAGAGAAGGCTTGCTGCTGGACGAGCTTGATCACTATTTCGGCAGCTCTTTCTCGTTCTTCGACTGTCACCAATTCGATGTTGTGTACTTTTCCCGATCCCAGCCTCCCGATTCTTGCGACTACTTTCAGGATCTCTGACCATGAAGAGATCTGACTTAGGCGAATTAGAATGTCTGTACAGTTGTTGACTTTGGTTGTGAAAGCTTGGACGGCCTTTACTTCAGGATCGCCAACGAGTAGCTCTGCGAAAGGGTTCAGTTTGGGATGTACTTCTTGCTCCCAGAGAAATGTAGGACCTGACATCCAGGTTGTTGAAGGAATGTGAGATGCTTGAAGGCCTCTGGAGGCATGATCTGCCGGGTTCTCCGCTGTATCGATATAGTGCCATTTACTTGCGTCAGTGTTTTCTCTTATCAGTTGGACTCTGTTCGCGACGAACACATGGAACCTTCTTGCCTCATTATTGATGTAGCCCAGAACTACTTGTGAATCTGTCCAGAAGAATTCTTCATCGATCTTCATCTGCAGCTCTCTTTTCAGCAACACACTCATTCTGGTTGCGACCACTGCCGCTGAGAGCTCGAGTCGTGGGATGCTTGAGACTTTTGTGGGTGCGATTCTTGCTTTGGCCATCACAAGACTGGAGTGCACTGTGTCTTTGTCATTTTTGTACCTGAGGTAGGAACAAGCGCCATACCCCATGCTGCTGGCATCAGCAAAGTGATGCAATTATGTTTTGATGATGTTGCCGAAGTCATGTGGGTGGTAGCATCTAGGGATCGTGAATTCCTTTAAGTTATATAGCCCGATCTTCCACTCCTCCCACCGTGGCTTTAAGTCATCTGGCAGTGGATCATCCCATCTTATGCCTCTGCGGCATAGTTCTTGGAGTATGCGTTTTCAGCTTAGGGTGAATGGGGCAACAAACCCAAGTGGGTCATAAAGATACCTCGACGGGTTGAAGGCTGGTCTTTCATGTTGACATTGAAGCTGAAGGTGCCATTGTCTATAGACCACTGAAGGCCAAGTGCATGCTCAGTTGGGGTCGCTTCCAGCTTAAGTTCGAGAGGGTCAGTGATTGTGGCTCTTTCTGAGGGTTTCACACAGTCGAGGACGTCTTTGTGGTTAGAGTTGAATTTGTGGAGGCGTAGGCCTCCCCGTTTTCACAACTTTTGTGCCTCGATGATCACTTTCTTGGCTTCTTCGACTGATGAAATGCTCGCTAACCCATCATCAACGTAAAAGTTCTTCTCAATGAAGGCTGAGGCTGCTGGGTAGTCTTCTCTATGTTGGTGTGCCATGTACCTTAGGCCGAAGTTGGCACATCCAGGAGACGAAGCAGCTCCAAAGAGGTGAACTGCCATCCTGTATTCCTGTGGTTCTGTTTCCAAATCGCCTTCCTTCCACTACAGGAACTTGAGGTATTTTCGAGAGTCAGGGTGGACGAAGAACTCGTGGAACATTCTTTCCACGTCGCAGATTATGGCCACGTCTTCCTTTCTGAAGCGGCATAGAACTCCTATTAGGGAGTTAATTAGGTCGGGACCAGTCAGTAGGCAGTCATTTAGGGAAACTGCACAGAATTTAGCTGAGCAGTCAAAAACGACCCTTAGCTTGCCAGGCTTTTGAGGGTGGTAAATGCCGTGATGAGGAAGGTACCAAGCAGTCTCTCCATATGAAGTGGTATGGTCTAGTTCTGTGTCACCTTTCTCGATGATGTCTTTCATGAAAGCCTTATAGCGTTCGTGATACTCTAGCTTCTTCTTTAGACACTGGAGGCGGACTGTAGCTAGTCTCTTGTTGTTTGGTAGGGATGGTGGGCTGCTACCCTTGAAAGGTATAGGCATCTCGTAGTGTCCATCTTCTTTCTGTCTGATGTGATCACTGAGGAATTGTATGAAGCGAACATCTTCTTGAGACACGTACTTGTCCTCGTAGTTATTTTCAGAGAAGTCCAACTCAAGGGTTTTCAGGACATCTGTTGTAGACGGGGCTGGTATTTATTTTACTGCAACTCTATGTACAAAGCTCTGGCTCCCTTGTCTGTCCAGATGAGGGTTAGATGAGCCTATTATGCTCTAGCCAAGCTCTGTTCGCTGTGCAAAAGGTTCGTTTTCACAGCCTGTAATGACTTCGAGTGGAGCTAGCGCTGAGGGACAATCACATCCTATTAACATACCCACTTCACAGTCTAGAAGTGATGGTAACTTGTTTACGAGATGCTTGAGGTGAGGCCACTGTAGCGCTGTTTTACCAGTAGGAATGTAGGATTTGTCCACTGGGATGAATCTACGAGTGTATAGGCTTGTGGCACTCTGATGTTGTTTGCAGAATGGAGTCCTCTGATTTGTAGGCCGCTGACACTCTTGCTGGTTATAACTGTATTTACAGCAGTCATTGTACTGAGTCTCAGCTTCACAGGTTGACTTTCCACACTTAACTCCTCAAGCAGGTCCTCTAAGATAAACGTTGAATCACTCTGTGTGTCAAGTAGTGCGTAAGTGAGCACCGTTATCTGTGGCTCTTGAACTGAAGACACAAGGACTGGGACAATGCTTGAGGTCGCAGAAGCACATCGGGTTGTAGTGTGAGACACGACTTTGCGGACTTCTTGGCTCCGGTAGTTTGCAGTAGATGTGCCACTCTGGGTTGTCTCTGGTGCTTGTGACCTCTATTCGTGCAACGACACGTTGGATGACGACGGTTGCAGGTGTTGCAGGTATGTCGCCGTTTACAGTCCTTGCTGGAGTGTCCCTTCCTCAGGCATCCAAAGCAGAGGTGATTTTGGTAGATGTGCGTTTTCTTATCTTCTATAGACCTTGATGCGAAGTTAGTGCACGTAGCAATGCCATGATTCTCATTCTTGCAGATGGGGCAAGGTGGTCTGGCTCTATAGGGTGAATACTGTGTCTCCACGATGTTGCTCTTTATGTGAGTGCTTGTATTCAACGCTCTGGCTCTCTTGGGAAACCTCTCGTCTGAGGCTCTGGAGTTCAACAGTAGTGGGGAGGCGATGGGGTTACAGGCTATTCGGGCCTCTTTGTTCAGAAATCTTGAAAAGTGTGCAAGACTTGGATAGCTTCCTGATTTGTCTAGCTCTTCTACGACGATCCTGCTCCATCTTCGCACAATCCACTCAGGTAGTTTTTTGAGCAGTTTGTGGTTCTCTTCACAGTCATTCAAGATGGCCAGCCCTCGGACATGTGGAATCGCCTCTGTGCATCCCTGTAGGAAGTCTGCAAACTCTCGGAGCGCCAGAGGATCGTTTGTGTTTATCTTAGGCCATCTCATTAGCTTGTCTCTGAACGCCCTTTGTATAATGAAGGGGTTCCCATACCTTTCTTCCAACACTCTCCAGGCACCTTTATATGCTTCTTCGGAGTCTCTGTAAAATAATCCTTCCACAGACTTACGAGCTTCTCCAGTAAGGTACATTTTCATATAAAACATTTTATCGCTTGTTGGGAGAGGCTTTCGGTGTATCAGGGTCATGAAGGTAATTTTCCAATCAACAAATTTCATAGGGTCACCGTTGAATATTGTTGGTTCTGGTGTAGGTAGGCAATTCATGCTTAATGCACTTGTGATTGCTTCGGCTAGACTGAAGGCCTCTTGGTTTGCAGTCGCTCTGGGAGATGCTTGATGTTGGAATGATGTAGGATGTAGCGGAGCACTATATTCAGGATTTTGGTGAGCAGTATTTATTTCATGGTCAGTATCTTCTTCTTTTTTGTTGTCTAGATCACTTCCAGAACTGTATGCCCTCACTCGGGCTGCTGCTACCTGTACTTCCTTCTCTGCTTGTAGCTGCTGTAGCTTCATCCTCTCCGACTCCAGCCTACGTCGACTCTCCACCTTCATCTTCTCAATTTCCACCAGCATGACTGCCTCTTCCCCCTCTAGTTGGAGGAGAGTGGTTTGTTGAGCCTGGATCACTTGGATGGCCTTCACCTCTTCTAATTTAGCTGTGAGTTCAGCTTCCCTCCGCCTGCTTGATACCTTGGAACGTTGAGAGTGAATTGTTTCAGTATTTGTGTGTCCATATACAGACCTGTACTCCTCTTTGTTCAGAGCTATTCTCACCCTATCCTTCTTAAGTCTTTCATTAAAATCTTCTTCTTTTGTTTCCAGCTGTCTACACACAAGCTCTTGGGTGTCTGTCGTCAGCTGGATACAGGCGTCCATTTTATTTGCGATCTCGGGAGTTGTGGCATGGTTACGTAAAATGGACTCATACACACTTCTTACTAGGTCACGACTTGTTTGAAGGTCTTGTTTTAGTCTATCAAGTTCTTCTGCCGGACAGAAGGTTCTCAGTTTCCCTCTGGCTTCCTTTGCTATCTTCTTCCACTTGTGATAAGCTTAGTTAAAAGCTTTCTCATTCTTCTTATCTTCCACCTCACGATTCTCCTTTCCTTTCTCTGTTAGAGTTCTTTGGCGAGCACCTGTCCTGTTTTGTTCCATCTCTAAGAGGTTGCCAGCATCGTCTTCTTGGACCGACATTGTGCTTGATCACACAAATCTAAAATGTCAATAAATAGATGGCATTTAAGAGTTCCACTTGCTGGGATGGATACCAGACAGCACAGGGTTAATTAAATATACAGGAGTTGCCACACGTCCGTGAAATTGCTGGGATGGATACCAGATAGCATAGGGTTAATTAAATATACAGGAGTTACCACACGTCCGTGGAATTGCTGGGATGGATACCAGACAGCATAGGGTTAATTAAATATACAGGAGTTTGCCACACATCCGTGGTATTGCTGGGATGGATACCCATCATCACAGCCAGGGCCGCCGCAGGGGGTGTGCGAGCAGTGCGGTCGCACAGGGCCTCGCGGGAAGGGGGGCCTCACAAAAAAAAAAAAAAAAAATTTTTTTTTTTTTGGGAGGCCCCCCTTCCCGCGAGGCCCTTTTTCATCACAGACCTAAAATCTAGTTTTGCTTATATGCTTATATATTTCACATTAGACACGTTTGTAGAATGTGTCTGACTTGTTCCTGGGTCTGCAGTGACATACTCACTATTGGAGCTCAGCCTCTGGGGCTCTGCAGCAGACATACTATTGGTTTCAACGAAGGGAGTGGTTAAACTTACATCATGTGTAGTACGCCGGCGTGAGTCAGCTGCATTTGACTATTTCGCGCATGCAGCTTTTGACTATTATGCTTAGTTATGCCAGCCAAGACGAAGAAAGAGGTCGGTCATTATCAGTCGGTCGGTCACCAAGGAACGTTGACGAAAGGCCTCTCGCTGGCGGGACAAATGGCCGGAGCCTTGTCATGGTATAGCCATGATGATGTCGGCTAGTAGCTAGCTTAGCTAAAGGCTAACTAGCGTTAGCTAACCTAGAGACAGCGCATACAGCCAAGATGAAGAGGATGGTCGTTTGGCAGATGAACTTCGTCAACTCCACGCGGTTGTCTCCATCCTCTTGGACGTTTGGTGAGTTTTTAACCTATTCTATTAACTCTATTATATTCCCGCCGTGGACATCACTCTCTCTCTCTCTCTCTCTCTCTCTGGAGCTAAACTGGCCGACTAGCTGTTGTAGTACTACTAGTAGCTAACGGTGTGTGGCATGGTGTCAGCACCTGTATGTAGCCGCATAGCTTGCTTCTGCGTTAGCTAATGGTTAGCAATAGCCTGGTTGAGCTAACTGTTAGCCAGTTAGCTGTTTAGCTACGACGTTAGCTGCCGGCTGCGCTCGGCTGGGAACGTTCGTTTGATGCTATCAGTTAGCCTTGAGTTAGCTGTTAGCTTGTGCTACGACCATTGACATTAGCCGTGAGAATAGCAGGGGGTTATTTTTGTCCCGCCAGCGAGAGGCCTTTCGTCAACGTGGAGACCTGTGTTGCGGCCTTTCGCCCTGCGTTCCTTGGTGCAGGTAAGATTAATGAAAATCATGACATTACCCCACTCTTCCTTCCTTCCCCTCCCGAATGTTTTGTTAATAACGATGTTTTTTTCCAGGCAAAACACATGTTACTTCACAACATTTGGAGATACGACATGTGCTGTGTGTGAATTCATTGTCTTGGTCGTTTGTGTAGCTTGGGTAGCGTTGGGCCGTTGGCCAAAGCTGTGTGTGGCCTGGTGTCAGTAGCCTACCTGGCTAGCCTTTAGCTATCGGCCATTGGCTCCTTGCTGCTTTGTTTTCTCTGGTATAGACCCTCTTCTCTTTGGATTTAAGTGTTGATCTTTGTCCTTTTGGATCTATGTATATTCATGTTGCCTTTGTGAAGTTATCTTTTCCTTCTGTTTTGTTCTTTCATTAAAAGTTGAATATCCTTTAGGGGGTCATCTTTGCTTATCTCTCTCATACATGCTCTCTCTCTAACACACATGCTCTCTCTCTCTCTCTCTCTCTCTCTCTCTCTCTCTCTTTCTAACACACACAGTCTGCCTATGGCGGCCTTTCTCGATGCCTAGGCTGTGCTCGCTGAGTCTGTACCTAGTCAAGGATCTTCAGTCACAGTGCTCAGGTATTCTGCCACTGTGTACTCTCTGTTTAGGGCCAAATAGCATTTCAATTTCTTTCCAATGTGTCTCTCTCTCTGTACACTGTATATTGACTGTAGAACGGGAGCTCTCTCTCGCTCTCTCTCTTGCTATATGTTGACTGTATCATGCCCAGCCTCGGGCAGCGCTATTATTTACGAATATGTTGACTGTATAAAAAAAAAAAAAAAAAAAAATATATATATATATTTTTTACCTTTGGGGGGGGGGGGGGGGGGCTCACGTTTAAATCTCGCACAGGGCCTCGCATTTCCCCCAGGCGGCCCTGCAGACAGCATAGGGTTAATTAAATATACAGGAGTTTGCCACACGTCCGTGGTATTGCTGGGATGGATACCAGACAGCATAGGGTTAATTAAATCCATAGGTCCATTCTTCCTTCTTATCATACATGTATCTTCTTCAGAGCAAGGTCTTCATCATACATGTATCTTCTTCAGAGTAAGGTCTTCATCATACATGTATCTTCTTCAGAGTAAGGTCTACAACATACTTGTATCTTCTTCAGAGTAAGGTCTTCATCGTACATTTATCCACTTCAGAATAAGGTCTTCATAATACATCCATCCTCTTCAGAACATCTATCCCCTTCAGAACATCTATCCTCTTCAGAGTAAGGTCTTCATCATGCATTTATCCACTTCAGAATAAGGTCTTCATAATACATTTATCGTCTTCAGAGTAAGGTCTGCATAATACATTTATCCTCTTCAGAGTATGGTTTTACTCACATTTGATCCTCTTCAGAGTATGGTTTACTCACTGTTGGGTAAGTTTTCACTCACCACTGGTTGGGTACGTTTTCACTGTAACTGCCCCCCGGCATGGTGATGAAATAAAGATGCGGTTATGTTTCGTACAGGTGCTTTTATTCATTTTCTCTTTTCTTTAGCATTTTACCATAGCAGCACTGTAGCTTTTCTTTAGTAGTCGTCGTTGCACCGTGGTTGTACAGGTTGCATCGGTTGCACCGTGAAAACTATGACAGTCAAAAAACACAAATAACATACACAATTAGTTATATTGTTCACAGAACCACAACAAAGCACATAATGCGTTCAAACAAACATTTTAACTTAACGATATCAAGGGTGAACTCGTCTTCCATAACAAAGGGGCATTTAGGGAAACTAATAATTAACGTTACTTGTTCGGCAGCAGGTGCTCTGATTAGAACCGAATCAGTCAGTGCACCACTTTATATGTCTACAACACGCAAAATATAGACATCTCCAATAATAATAATACACATTTTAGTGTTCAACGTACCTTATTCCGCTTTACCAAGGGGTGTTAATTACTGAAGTAAGGTCCTGGTACTCTATATAGTTCGCTGTCTGCTCCGACGTTCTCGCTTGGTTACTTCCTGTATTAGTGACAGGTCTCTTGAGAACAAACAGGATCTTGTGACCTTTATACTATAGAAAAGACGAGCTCTGCCCCCATGTGGACACTAAAGGAAAATGCACAAGCGGCAACTGAGATATTAACACAGGGTTTCTTAAATAGAAAGTTTAATATTATAAACTAATAAAGAAAAGTTGATCATCTAGACCAATGTAAATTAAAGCTTACTGATAATAAAGATGATAGGCATCTTGACCCTTGGCGGTCATTTACAGTATGCTGAAAAAGTTTGTTTCTGAGTCGGGGAAGGACTGGGATAAATGGCTGCCGTTTCTGTTGTTTGTCGACCGTGAGGTTCCCCAGGCCTCAACTGGGTTTTCACCTTTCAAGCTGCTTTATGCCCACCAGGTCAGAGGTCCATTGGATGTGCTGTGAGAAACCTGGGAGGAGTTGGACAAGCCACAGAACATGAACATGATCTCTTTTGTCCTGAAAATGCGAGAGACGCTCATGAGGACCACCACAATGGCACGTGAAAACCTCCTGAAGTCCCAAGCCAAGGAGTGGTATGACCGGTCGGCAAGAGAGCAGACCTTGGAACCTGGGGAGGAAGTCTTGTTGCTTTTACCAACATCAGAGCACAAACTGTTGGCAAGGTGGCAAGGCCCATACCGGGTCAAGCAGAAGATGGGGCCGGTAACGTATAAGATCCACATGCCAGAGAGGAAACAGCCACTTCAGATTTTCCATATAAACATGCTCAAGAAATGGCACCCCCGCCCAGTCTCTGTAACACCTGTACCTCACTCTCTCTTCATCCTGGCAGTGGAGCAAGAGGAGGAACCCATGGAGCAGTACCTACCTAGTCAGGAGGAGGGGAAGAATGTGGACATGGACCACCTTTCAGCAGGAAGGAGGGAAGAGCTCGGTTGGATCTTGCCCCTCCATCTCTTCATGGAGACTCCAGGGTGCACAGAAATGGTGCACCACCACATCACTTTGAAAGAGGCTAAGCCCCTTTGTCAGCCAGAGCGTCTGTTACCGGTGCTGAAGAAGGAGCTGGAAATTATGAGGGAACTGGGGGTGATTGAGCCCTCCTCCAGTGAGTGGAGCAGCCCAGTCATCTTGGTCCCAAACAAGGATGGCACCCTGAGGTTTTGTTTGGACTCTCGGAAGATCAATGGGGTGAGTCAATTTGATTTGTACCCCATGCCCAGGATCGATGATCTGGTGGAGAGGCTAGGAGGCGCCAGCTTCATTAGCACTCTTGATCTCTGTAAAGGGTACTGGCAGGTTCCTCTTACAGCGGGAAGCAGAGAGATCACGACTTTTCGAACCCCCTTTGGTCATTTCCAGTTCACGGTCCTTCCTTTCGGCCTCCATGGAGCATCGGCGACATTCCAGAGAATGATGGATAAGGTCTTGTCGGGCACATAGGCCTTTGCCGCTGCTTACCTGGATGATATAGTGATCTACAGCAACAGCTGGGAGGAGCACCTGTGTCATCTCAAGGAGGTCTTGCAAAGAATCAGGAAAGCAGGCCTCACCATCCGCCCTGACAAGTGCTCACTGGCCAAGCAGGAGACCAGGTACATGGGTTTTGTGTTGGGTAAGGGACTGATCCGGCCACAGGTGGGGAAGGTTGATGCTATCAAGTCTGCTCAGAGGCCCACGACCAAGACTCAGGTTAAGTCCTTCCTGGGTTTGGTTGGCTAGTACAGGTGTTTTATACCTGACTTCTCAACTGTTGCTGTGCCTCTCATGAACCTCACAAGGAAGAACGAGCCCAACAAGGTGCAGTGGACGGACGGATGTGAGGAAGCCTTCCAGGGTTTGAAGACCTCGTTGTGTGGTGAGCCCCTGCTTAAGAGTCCTGACTTTGAGCAGCCATTCACAGTCCAAACGAATGCATCGGATCTGGGTATTGGAGCCACCTTGTTGCAAGGGAAACCAGGTAATCTCCAGCCCATTGCTTACATCAGCAGGAAGCTCAACTATCACAAAGTCAGGTATTCCATCGTGGAAAAGGAGTGCCTTGCCATCAAGTGGGCACTGGACTCTCTCCGATACTACCTGTTGGGAAGAAGATTCAGCCTGGAGACTGACCATCGGGCACTGTCTTGGCTGGGGAACATGAGAGACACCAACTCCAGAATCACAAGATGGTTCCTTGCCATGCAGCCTTTCGACTTTGAGGTACTGTATAGGAAAGGGAAAGAGAACTGTACAGTAGACTACTTCTCCAGAACACCACAGGTGTCTACTCCAGAAGGGGGGGGGGGAATGTCATGGGGCTATCCCATGCCCTATTAGTAGGGATGTACAGGGGGATGCACATGGGCCTTAACCCTTAGGAGTCGAAAGTCCTGTTTGCATCTGTGGGCGGAGAACAAAAGGATTTAGAATTTCTCCCAAATGCTCAGAAAGTACCTATTTTCAGAAATCGGTAAAAATAGAAAAATGACATTTTCGAGTGCTTTGAGATGTTATATATACGTCTCCTTACTTGCTAAACTTAATACGACTTGTAAATATGTTTAAGGCGAGACACTGCAGGTGAATAGTCAAATATACTTTTTTTGTTGATTTTGAGATTTTGTTATATTTTGCTTCCTAAACATGTCATCTATGAAACTAGTGACAATAAAACGTCAATAACACACATTTAGTTGTTTATTTTACATCATTTTGCCTTATTGCATCCATAAATGGGCACATATTTAATGGGGAAGTGCCTCATTTGCATATATAAACATAAATTTCAGAAAACTTGCAATATATTTTTTCTTAGTTTATATGTACATAACAAATTGGGAAAGTTTCATAGTGATATCTATTCAAATATTTTTTGCCTATTAGGGGGTACTACACCTGTGTGTAGTTCTGTTCAGTTCAATAACATCATTATTATTATTATTCAGTTATCAGGCATGTGTTTAGGTTGTCTATTACTAATGGTTTGATTAGGTATTGTGTTTGTAAATATCCGTTTAAAAAAAAAAAGTATGGCATTTTACAATACAGAACTTTGAAGGCGTTTTCCCAAAAATGAGTTTTAAGTAGGGATGTCCCGATCGCCTTTTTTTGCTCCCGATCCGATCCCGATCATGTGATTTTAAATATCTACCGATTCCGATCGTTCCCGATCCGATCTTTCACATTAGTAATCAATTTTGACGCATTTGTGTCAGAAACTGGCGGAGCAAGAAGCCCCTCTGTTGCCTATAGTCCGGGGCGCGAGCGCGGCGGCTCTTGTTATTACATTCATATGTGCTTCATATGAGAAATATTAAAAGTTTCAATATATGTTTGCACATTAGTATACATTCAGTGTTCGACTTACATAATGATTAGCTCCATTCTGGTCTGAAACGCAGACGATAATCTATCAGTCACACAGCAAATAATTGCCGTTATCTGAAAAGTTAGTCTGAAAACTCCGCCTCCTGCTGCTTCATGAGTTTTTCCTCCACGCGAAATGTCCTCCTTGCAAACATTGCAATTGCTGTTGGACTGGCTTGACTTTCTATTTTAAATGCTTAGTTACAAACCTCTAGCAGCTGCTCAAGTCAGTGGATAACCATGTTTCGGGGAGCAACGTGTTGTTGTGATGTGAGCGTCTAACATTAAAGGGAAAGTGTTTCTTGCAACGGTATAAATTAAAGGGGATGTGTTTGTTGTGGACAATTATTCTGCTCTGTGTGACAATAAATACATTAATGATATATTATATGTAATTTAAAACCAAAACTAAGGCCTCCGTATGAGTTTAAGACGTGAACATGGTCATGTTTGTTGAAAAAAAAATAAAAAAAAAATCTTTTTTTGACTGCCGATTTTTATTAAAAAAGATTCCCGATCCCGATCCTCTGAAAAGCACGTGATCGGCGCCGATCCCGATCACGTGATCGGATCGGGACATCCCTAGTTTTAAGAGTTTTTCCTCATACTCTGAGCCAGAAATCTCCACTTCAGTAGCACGCACATACACCAAACCTTCCAGTTCTATTCATATCTATGTTCTGAAGGTATTTACAGAAGGGTTTGTTGATATCGCATTCATACCCTGATTTGTATCACATTTTATTCCTAAAAACATGGCGAAATATGGAATTTTACCATAAAAATTGACTGAATGGAATATTTTCTGATTTTATGGAGTGATAAAAAGAGATATCCAAAATCCCCTCTGTAATAACCTTTGGCTCTAATTTGTCAACAAAATGAAACTATAATTTTGAAAATGGCTTTATCCAATGTTCAGATTTCTGTCCTGGAATTATATGCAAATTAGTGCATATTTAAGTAGATCATGCCTCATTTGCATATTTAAACATACAATTTCAGAAAACTTGTAATACAAAAAAGTCTTGTCTTAATATAAGTAATCAACTGGGGAAGTTTCATTGTGATATCTATTAGTAAAAATGTTTACCCTATTCACCTGCAGTGTCTCCCCTTAATTCTTGCTAGATGGTATGATTGTAATGATCTCCGTTTGCCAGAGAACTACAGCGCGTCAAGAAACACATACACGCACGCATGCACACACAAGGTTAAAAGGTTAGTTAGGTTAGGTTAAAGTTAGACCCCGCAGAGGCGTTATACGTTGTTAAAGGGGCACTAGGCAATTCATATACTCAATTCATATACTCAGAGGGTAGGATCTTTTAACTGAATAATACTGTATACATCATTTTGAAGTGTGTGACTAAATTGTGTTGTGGAAATTGTTTGTAATTAGTTTCACCCAGCTGACAGAAACTGGAGGTGTGGCCTTTGTGCATGTGGCCTTTTGCTGCAGGTGTCACTCATCAGTAATTAGTGATAGTGAGAAATGAAGAGGGACAAAGAGGAGGAGTTTTCCTGGAGTTATCCGCAAGGGATCCACCGATCCACCCAGTGCTAAGTACACCATAATCCTATATTTCCCTATATTTCCCTCCCACTCTGCTATTTCCCTACTATCTCGCTTCCTCCCTACAACCTTCTCCCTGCCACTCTTGACACCACAATGTGCCTCATACCTATATCCACAATCTGCTCCTCCAGAACAGATTCAACCCATCCACGCCAGTTTGCTAGCAACCCGGCTAATCTCTCCTACCCTCCTACAGCTACTAATACACCTTTCACAGTACGGGGAGGCTTATGGAATTGTCAATCAGCAGTCAAGAAAGCTGACTTCATTACTGCCTACACCCATAGTAAAAATCTGCAGCTCCTGGCTCTAACTGAGACCTGGATAACCCCCAATAACTCATCAACACCTGCAGCATTATCTACAAACTATAACTTCACTCACACACCTCGACCCTCCAGACGGGGTGGAGGCACTGGCCTCATGACATCTCCTTCATGGGCTACAAACCTAACACAACTCCCAGAACTGTCACTCTCCTCCCTCGAATATCATGCAGTATCTGTCTCTAATCCTTTCAATCTCACCATTGTTACACTCTATCACCCTCCAGGTCCCCTCGATCACTTCACAGATGAGCTGGACATGCTTCTAAGCTCCTTACCGGAAGATGGTACCCCTCTCCTTCTATTGGGCGACTTCAACCTGCCTGACTCATCTCAGTCGGTCCCAGTGGTCTCCCTCCTACAACAATTTGACCTGACTCCCACTGCCATGCCTCCCACCCACAAAGCAGGCAACTCCTTGGATCTCATATTTTCCCGTAACTCCAGCATCATTAACACCACGGTAACTCCCCTACATGTATCTGACCATTCCTTCATATCCTTCTCACTAACTCTCATGCATAACCGAAAGGTCTTCACCCCAACTCAAACCGTCTCACTCAGACGCAACCTGCCCTCCCTATCCCCCTCCACCCTCTCCTCTGACATAATATCCGCTCTACCTTTGAGTGACACCTTCTCTGCTCTCCCCACAGAGATGGCAACCTCCACCCTCCTCTCAGCCCTTGCAACCTCCTTCGACGATCTCTGTCCCCTCGTTGAGAAACCTGCCCGCCGTTCCCCACCCAGTTCATGGCTGACGGATGCAGTGAGAGAACAAAGACAGGTCCTGAGAGCGGCTGAGAGGAAGTATAGAAAGTCACGCCTCACTGCTGACATCGACACATATCACAACCTCTTGTTAACATTCTCCAAACCATTACTAATGCCAAAGCTTCTTTCTTTCACCATAGGATCGAGGCCTCTGCCAAGAATCTTCGCAAACTGCATGCTACCATGTCCTCCCTCCTCACTCCCCGCCCCCACCCCCTCCTCCCTCATCTTTTTCTGCCGAAGACTTTGCGATCTTCTTTGAGGAAAAAGTGGAGAACATCCGCAGCTCCTTCTCCCAACCCCCACCCATTCCAAACACTGAATCGAGAACCTCATCCTTCACTCTGTCATCTTTCTCTCCCATTACGGAACCATCCGACTACATGCCAGCTGGACCAGCTACCCTCCCCCCTCCTCCAGACCATAGCACCGGACATCCTCCCATGCCTAACTGCAACCATCAACTCCTCACTCAACTCGGGGTTGGTCCCCACCTCCCTAAAACAAGCCAGAGTCACGCCCCTCATAAAAAAACCGACCCTGAACTCCACCGTCATAGGCAACTATCGTCCTGTCTCTCTTCTCTCCTTCCTTTCTAAAACACTTGAACGTGCTGTATCCAACCAACTTACTGCTTATCTCTTACAGAATGACCTCCTAGACCCCTATCAGTCTGGCTTCCGGACTGGCCACTCCACAGAAACGGCCCTCATTGCGGTCACAGAGTAAGTAAGTAAGTAAGTAAGTAAGTAAGTAAGTAAGTAAGTAAGTAAGTATTTATAAAGCACCTTTCATACATGTCATGTAGCTCAAAGTGCTGTACAGAGGCACTTCACTTAGCAAAAGCAAAAGGCCTCTCCTCTGTCCTGATTCTCCTAGATCTATCTGCAGCCTTCGACACAGTCAACCATCAGATCCTCGCAGGAATGGGAGTGGCTGGATCTGCGCTGACATGGCTGACATCATACCTCAACGACCGCTCCTACCAAGTGTCATGGAGAGGGACTCTGTCGGCCACCCGCCCCCTGCGGACGGGTGTCCCCCAGGGCTCGGTCCTAGGACCCCTTCTCTTCTCCCTCTACACTAAATCACTGGGTAACATTATCACGTCTCATGGCTTCTCATATCATTGTTATGCCGATGATACTCAACTCTTCCTCTCCTTCCCTCCCTCAGATATCCACGTCTCTGAGCGGATCTCGGCCTGTCTGTCCGACATCTCCGCCTGGATGACGACCAACCACCTCAAACTGAACCTAAGCAAAACAGAATTGCTCCACCTGCCGGCCAAATCCTCCCCCCTGACCGACCTCTCCATCACAGTCGAGAATGCAGCTGTGACCGCGTCCCAGACCGCCAAGAACCTTGGTGTTGTCCTCGACGACCAGTTGAACTTCTCTGCTCACATCGCAGCGACAACCAGAACCTGCAGATTCCTCCTGAGCAACGTCAGAAGGATACGCCCCTTTCTGACAAAAGAAGCCACCCAACTCCTCGTCCAATCAACAGTCATCTCCCGCCTCGACTACTGCAACGCACTGCTAGCTGGCCTCCCGGCCACTGCCACCAAGCCTCTTCAACTCATTCAAAACGCAGCGGCCCGCCTGATCTCAAACCTACCGAAGTCGGCCCATGTCACCCCACTTCTTAGGGACCTGCACTGGCTCCCCATTGCTGCACGTATCCGCTTCAAGGCCCTCGACCTAGCATACCGTGCGGCAAAGGGAACCGCTCCCGCCTACCTCCGGTCAATGGTCTCTAACTACACACCCTCAAGACCCCTACGCTCTGCATCTTCTGGCCGCCACGCAACACTTTGATAAACATTGTTACTCAGCTGATAGAGTTGTACCCTTCTTGCTGTCTTGTCGTACAGAACTTGTAAGTCGCTTTGGATAAAAGCGTCAGCTAAATGACTAAATGTAAATGTAAATGTAAATGAATGCCTGAACACAGAATGACACCAGTATGACTACCACGGCAAGCCTATAGAAAATTATTCTATTTAATAATAATTATTATTATTATAATTATTCAAAATGTCTCTCTCTCTCTCTCTCTCTCTCTCTCTCTCTCTCTCTCTCTCTCTCTCTCTCTCTCTCTCTCTCTCTCTGGCATGGCTTACTGGTATCTTGTCTCTCTCTCTCTGACATGGCTTACTGGTCTCTTGTCTCTCTCTCTCAGTGACATGGCTTACTGGTCTCTTGTGTCTCTCTCTCTCAGTGACATGGCTTACTGGTCTCCTGTCTCTCTCTCTCAGTGACATGGCTTATTGGTCTCTTGTCTCTCTCTCTCTCTCTCTCTCTCTCTCTCTCTCTCTCTCTCTCTCTCTCTCTCTCTCTCTCTCTCTCTCTCTCTCTCTCTCTCTCTCTCTCTCTCTCTCTCTCTCTCTCTCTCTCTCTCTCTCTCTCTATCTCTCAGTGATGTGGCTTACTGGTCTCCTGTCTGTCTCTCAGTGACATGGATTATTGGTATCTTCTCTCTCTCTCTGCAATCCTTTTGCAGTCCTGCAATCTTTGTAATCCAGAAAGAGGGGACATCTCTGGATAGTAGACTGACGTCCAGTGTGTCACCACTGTGGGGAGATATGATTGGCCATGTGTAAATGCCTGTTGGTAAATACAGGAGACTGATTACCAGCAATGTGGCCCAAAAGCCTCACCTGGCCCCCACCACCACCTCCAACCTCCCATGGCCAACCCCACTATCACCAACTCCACCCTCACCTGGCCAACACCACTACCACCAACTCCACCTCACCTGGCCAACCCCACCACACCACCACCTCCACCCTCACCTGGCCCCCACCACCACCTCCAACCTCACCTGGCCAACCCCACCACTACCACCTCCACCCTACCCTGGCCCCCACCACCACCTCCAACCTCACCTGGCCAACCCCACCACTACCACCTCCACCCTACCCTGGCCCCCACCACTACCTCAATCTCACCTGGCCAACCCCACCACCACCACCTCCAACCTCTTACCTGGCCAACCCCACCACCTCCACCTCACCTGGCCAACCCCACCACACCACCTCCACCCTACCCTGGCCCCCACCACCACCTCCACCTCACCTGGCCAACCCCACCACCACCACCACCACCACCACCACCTCCACCCTCACCTGGCCCCCACCACCACCTCCAACCTCACCTGGCCAACCCCACCACTACCACCTCCACCCTACCCTGGCCCCCACCACCACCTCCAATCTCACCTGGCCAAACCCCACCACCACCACCTCCAACCTCTTATCTGGCCAACTCCACCACCTCCAACCTCTTACCTGGCCAACCCCACCACCTCCACCTCACCTGGCTAACCCCACCACCACCACCTCCACTCTACCCTAGCCCCCACCACCACCTCCAATCTCACCTGGCCAACCCCACCACCACCACCTGCCATTTATTCTGATAATCTTCACAAGGAAAATAAAAAGCTGTAGTTTAGGATGTGGGCAAGATGGCCGATGACCCAGATTGTTTACTAGTTGGATTGACATCACCTATCTATCGTTCAATATGTGAGAAAGTATACATTTTTCCATCCATACGTTCCTGTGTTATACCGTGGTGAATATAAGTATGGTTTTAGAGTGGTCTAGGGTAATTCATGAAATGAGTTAAAGCCCTATACGTCGATTCCACTATACACGTTGCCATTTCTTGCCTGTATACGCTATTATCCCGAAATCAAATCTATATCATAGCTATTATGTTCCATCATGAATGCATGAAAGGGGGGGGGGGGTCGTTTCTGATTATTTGATTGTCAGTAACAGCATTCGCATTGAACACTAATAACGGTTATCAGCCCGATCGGTATGAAAGCATTGCAGGATCAAACTAAAATTGACGTCAAAACGTCCTTACCTGTGATCGGGAGTATTCCAAAAATAATATTCCAATTGTTTGATCACCATCTGGTATATCCAATGTCCATTTGGTCGACGGCATAATCCACCACAACATATGGATCGGAGATATTTGACACGTTTCGATGGAACCGGCAGAACGTCTGCCCTCGCCTTCGCCTGACAAGGAAACATGAAACCCGAAACCTGTGGCCATCCCACAGAGAAAGATAGAAGGGTATAAAGGGTGCTCGATACCGCCATCTAGCGTGATGCGGCCGGTATTGCATTACATTCTCAAGCTGATTCCCCATGTTAACCCCGACTCTGTGTGCCTGTAATGAATAGAAATATCGAATAAAATAAATAACGATCAAATAACGAGGGTGGCACTCCACCTACCTCTACCACAAAAAATTGCATCAGCTGCACTGTACTCGTCGTTGGCAGTGAATGAGTTAAAGTGCCTAGAGTTTATACTGAACTTTTCTAGGTCTGCCTTTGGTTTCTGTGCTCCTGAATCATGGGAATCGTGTCCATGGGTCGAGTTAGAGTGTCACGATCAGGGCTCGGGCCTTCCTCTGCCCTCATCTTGCCGCGCCCATATATGGGCAGCTTCCTGCCGGAGTGTTCCCACGCTGCCAGAGGAACATCAATCAGCGCGGCTGCAAGGGATTCCCTCATCAGGCAGCCCCTATATCACCTGGCAGATCCTGTCGTCCCTCGTCGCAGGGTTAAACTGCCTACCTAGGACCTCCGTTCCAGCGAGCCGTCTGGACCCCCCTGGAGCTGGTCTATGGAGTTCCTGCTCTCACCCTCGACACAGCCGGTGTCTACACTCTCCCGTACGGAGTTCCTGCTCTCACCCCCCGACACAGCCGGTGTCTACATTCTCCCGTACGGAGTTCCTGCTCTCACCCCCTGACACAGCCGGTGTCGACAATCACCCGTACTGCACAAGGAGTGCACCTGTCTAACCCCAAGAACATTCAGACCTGTCTGTCGTACATTTACTGTATATATTTCTGTCTGCTTGGGAAGAACATTAAAACACCCTAAACCGCTCCATTCTCTCTCCTCCTGTGTTTTGCTATTGGGCTCCGCAAGAACCCCACAGACCCGGCGCCATGGGCGGGCATTAGGGGGCCGGGCCCGCCCACTGAGTCAGCTGTGCCCACCCTGGTAAAAAAAAAAAATTATCAAAGTCGACTATCCAAATCCTTATTCGGGGACAGCCCTAGTGGGCACTCATGTCAACAACAACACTACTGAAGCTAGAACGGCACTCTGTGAGAATTCGTTTTATACCCTCAAGAACGTCTTTACAGAACATCTCCTTAGTATGCTTCATCGACGCAAGGCCAATTTAATTCAGTTGGCATTTGAGAAGGACTTAACAAAAAAGTTCAGGAATGAGTGGAGGGACAGTGTTTTAAGAAGATTTCACTCTGTCCCCAAACACCGCTTGCCGCTCTACTAATGATGGTGAGTAGCCTGTGGAGGAATTGTTTGCTTTTTTATGCAACTTATTTTTGTCAGTTCAGTTCAGTTTGTCAGTGAATTCAGAAGTGTTGAATAAATGGAGACTTTTCAAAGATATAGAATAGAATAGAAATGTATTATCCTGAGGGAAATTTGACTGCAAATCACTCAACATTAAACATTTAGACAGAACAAGTCACGAATAAGAATAACAAAACAAATGGCCTAAGAATAGAATAAAATGAAATAGAATAAAAATAGAATAAAATATACAGTAAATAAATACAGTAAAAATATACTGAAGTCTACAGTAGGTGTAATATTGCACAGTGCTGTTTAAAAAGTAAGAGTCCAGGAAGATGGTAACTGTCACTCTGTGCTCAGTGATGCAGTGAGGCACAGTGATGCATTGTATAGTCTGATGGCTGTCGGAATGAAGGACTTCCTGTGCCGTTCAGTGCTGCATTTAGGTAGTGTGAGCCTATAACATGCTCCTCCTGTCAGCCAAGTCTGTGTATAGTGGGTGGGAGGGGTTTTCCCTGATGGTCTGGAGCTTAGCAAGGTTCCTCCTCTCCGCCACCCTCGCTAGAGTCCAGCTCCACCCCAACCACGCTACTGGCCTTCCTGACCATCTTATCCAGCCTGTTTGTGTCCCCTGCTCTCAGTCCGTTGCCCCAGCAGGTCTGTTATATATATCCGTTCAGTCTGTTTTTGTATAAGTGAATGTTCTTAAGATAGAGAGAAATTTGATTTTTCAATTGCCTCTCTAGTTTAGTTCAGCACCGTGGGCAGTGCCAAGCAAGCCACAGTGCCGTTGTCCCAGCTGAAACGTATAAAAGGGAACCTGTGTTGAAAAACCATTGTGCCCCCCCGAGAACATTTTATGCCCCCCCACTAATTTGTTTCTGCAGCCTGGTCTGGAACCCCATCCTCACATAGAGCACTGGTGACCAAGCAGGTCGTCACAATCTGTAATTGTTTATGAATTGCAAAAAATAAAAGTATTTATTTTAGTTATTTGTATAATGATTATGTGAATGTAAATGCTTGACAACACGGAAAATGAGGGCTACCCCTAAATGTAATATTGAGATTAAATAAAGATTGATTTAAATAATTAATTATACAGTATGCCAAAAACAGTATAATACTGTACTTCAACATGGTAAATGTTAATAGTAGCATACTCTACTTCATTCTACAGTATGCTAAAAACTTACATTTTACTGCACAGTGGTGTAGTGGTTAACACTGTTGCCTCACAGCAAGAAGGTCGATTCTCGTTTGGGGACCAGGTTGCCGGATTGCCAGGTACCCAGGTGGGGTATATCCCGGGCCTTTCTGTGTGGAGTTTGCATTTTCTCCCCGTGCTTGCAAGGGTTTCCCCTCTTCAAAGTGTAATTGTAATTTTTGCTGTTGGCTCGCAAAAGCTTGCAGATTCAACCACAAAGTTGAACCATGAAGTATTCAATTGTAAAGTACAATGACGCTATGAAGCTATCTATGACGTATGCACTGCAGGGCCATATGTCTCCTGCAATTGCCCTGCATGGACCATCACAAAAGTGCACACTGAGAAAATGTGAAATGGAATATTTGACTTGGTGGCAGACTAGTGCAAGTGGTGGAGAAATAGCCTGGTCTTCTTATTTATCCTAAAAGGAGAGTGGGCCGTCAACAGAGTATAGGGGAGGCACAGGCGAGGCGGTTCCTTATTGAGACAGTAGGCTCGAACATGTCAACTCTGATGACAAGCTGGTCTCATTCATCCATACATTACACTCGCTGCTTTCCCTGTATCTGAAATGGCATTGGCCTTCCTGAGAACCTGTTGATGGTAGATGTCACTAAGCTGAGCCTGACTAATTTGACTTTCCACTCTGTCGAGGCTCTTAAGTCTAGTTTCATTGGACAAGGTTTCATCATGGTTGCACACAGAGTAAATATTTATCTCAAGCACTGAGAGAAAAGTACAAGCACTGTTGTACTTTTATTTCATTTTTCTTTTAAGACAGCTTTTGCATTGGGTTCAAAACACAGTTTACTGTCAATAACTGTGCCAAGATATTTGTAACTGTCCACCAGTTCAATATCAGAACATTTTATGAAGTGGGACTGTACAGGGCTGGACTGGGACCAAAAATCGACCCTGGAATTTTTGGTCCAGACCGGCCCACCATAATCGGTCGGATACCACCCACCAGTACACCATCCTTGCGGTCCCCTTAAATATGCGTACCTACTGTACTATTCCCTCAAACCACTACAAAGCTGGGTAGTAAGTTCCATGGACAAGTGTACCAGTGCAAGTGGACCAGTGTACTCACTCACTCTTGGCTGAATCTTGTTTTGGGTGGTGATGTAAAAACACATGCATTATAGCAGGCTCAGGATGGGCAAAGTAGTCAATAGCCTGTTCATCCCTGTCTCGCTCCTCCACAACCTGGCTTGACTAGACATAAGGAGAGAGATGATTACAATTAACTGGTACATTCAGGTCCAGAATGGTTGGAATTCCCTGACAAAGATGTGCAAAAAGCTGTACAATTTAAACAATACCATACTGGTAATGAGCAAATAGTTGTTTATTCAATGAATGCATGGAGCTATTCCATCTTATTTCATTTGATACTAACTACTCAGTTCATACAGATTTCAAGTATTCAAATATCAATGATGAATATTGCATAAGGTTTACACAGTTAATAGATCACCTTCTTGTTTTATATTCATGTTCAGAGAGGAGTAATAGTTAGATCTTTGTATGTGATTTATATGGCAATTAAATCAATGGTGTGCTTGTTTGTTTGGGGAGTTTGACCTACAGTTAATGTGCCTACCACATGAAGGCACATTATCAATGGTAGCACAAACACAATTTGTGTAGGTGGAGACTAGAGCTACCACAGATAGTAATATGTTATAAGAGTAAGTAATCCATACCATATCCTAATAGTTACCTTATTACCATACTTGGCTGAAAAGAAACTTTGCTGCCTGTTGTGAATGTGTTTTTCCCTGTAGGCTAATACATAAATAGGCATACATTTTTGCAATTGAGCAAAAATGTGCAGTTGAGTAGGCTATATGTGCAGGGTTTTATGTCTTCCATCGAGGACCACCTTGGAAATAAGTGTTTTAATTAATGCTTTTAGGTGATATATTCAGGAATACAAATTGGTCAAGATAATTAGTTTTTATGATGTGTTTTTAATTTCCAAATACAAATCTAATCAAATAAAAGTTTGCAGTTGAGCTACAGGTGTTGTATATTATACAGCCTTTTCATGCATCTTTATCAAGGGAACCATTATCTTAATGATTTTTTAAATAATATTATGATGATACGATATGGACCTAGTAGTTGGGTCATCTGTGGCACTTTGTTTCTCAATGGATTTGTCATCTAGGAGGGTTAATAGACAAATTTAGCCGGGGTGTATTTTTTAAAAAGACGGGGGAAATTTGTGAGAGACCAAAATCCCAAATGGCTGCTGTGGAAATAAACTTTTTAATGGTTTGACCTACTGTTATGTACCATGAGCTTGATGACTCCTGTGTCACTGTGCATGCAGGTGAGGGCTGCTAATTAGCTGATTGCTGCTGATTGGATACCTACCTGGCAGCTTAAAGCCAATCCCTCAAACACACATGCAGCCTGACTGTGGCTAGAGGAGAGTGTGGAAACAGAGACTTTTCACGTTCCACCATTCTTTGATCTGTAGTTTGTGCTAGTATTCATTGTTAGAGTAGTCTTTTGGTTTAAACACAGGCTTTGGTGTCTGTTTGCACTTATGTTGCGTCCCTTTGAGCCAGGGTCGTAACAGTTGGGCGCTTGTCC
This sequence comes from Notolepis coatsorum, assembly GCF_963971535.1. Classification (NCBI taxonomy): domain Eukaryota; kingdom Metazoa; phylum Chordata; class Actinopteri; order Aulopiformes; family Paralepididae; genus Notolepis; species Notolepis coatsorum. Next base: position 66,072,626 of record NC_140174.1, read on the forward strand.
GGGAGTGAATTTGGAAACAAATACCCTGTTTGCGGACGACTCAGCCCTGCTGGTCTCTGACATGAACAAGTTACAGGTTGAAAAAACCCTCAGCTCAGAACTAGGCAAAATCTGCATATGGCTCGCTGATAACAAACTATCATTACACATGGGCAAAACAGAGTCCATTCTCTTCGGTTCAAATAACAAACTCAGCAAGACCGACGGCTTCTCAGTTACAGTGGGTGACAATATTGTCACAAGGAAAGAAGATATTACCTACCTGGGTTCCATCCTAGAGGCAAATCTTTCCTGTGACAAAATGGCATCCAATGTAATAAAAAAAAGTCAACCAAAAACTCGATTCTTGTACCGGATCTCCTCACTGGTAAACAAGAATACCCTGAAGACTCTAGCAGGAGCACTCATTCAAGGGTACTACGACTATGCTTGCACTGCATGGTACCAAAGCACCTCAAAGGCGCTAAAATCAAAATTACAAACATCTCAAAACAAACTGGTCAGACTACTGCTTGACCTTACTCCTAGAACCCACCTCACCCCTGCCCACTTTGACAACCTAGGATGGCTTAGAGTAGACGACAGAGTACAGCAACTTGCAATGGGCCTGGTCTACAAGATACACTACACGACCAAGGTACCCATGTACATGACAAAATACCTCCCAAAGGTCAGTGAATACCACGATCACAACACCAGAGGGAGCTCCACAAATCATGTTAAACCCAGATTCGGCTCAAACAAGGGACTAAACACGTTTCGCAATTATGCCACATCAATGTGGAACGCCCTACCCAAAGCTGTAAAGGAATGTGAATCACTACCCACTTTCAAAAACACTCTCAAAAAACACCTAAGGGAGACTGCAACTCGAAACTGGCCCCTGTAAATGTCCGAACACAACCCCCTCCAATGTACAGTAAATTACCAAGTATGGTCTTGTCAATAATCCAATGTACAGTTTTGTTTGTACAGTTGTACAGTGTCCCCCACCCACCCCTCCTACCCAACCCCCCCCCCACTCCTACCCAACCCCCACTCCTACCCAACCCCCCCCCCCCCCAATCCAATGTACAGTTTCTACGTCAAATGTATATATATTTTTTTTTTCTGGACTCTTTTTGTATCACAAACAGTACTGTAATTGCACATCTGGTATGTCATAAATGTATAGATGTAGCAGTACTGTCTATCTGTATGTCATGTATGTCATATATGTTACGATGAATTGAAAATGGGGGACCCTGATGTAAACAAGACGAAAGTCTTTCTCTGGTCTGCATCGCCTTAACAATTGTATGTATTGAGCTGTACTGTACTGTACCCATTCTGCAATCTGTTAATAAAGTTTTCAATCAATCAATCAATCAAACCCCTAGAATTTGTTTGGTGTTTTTTTTTGTTTTGCATGGTGTGTCGTGGTGCTATAGTGTGGGTAGTGATCGTTACATGTTGTGTAACGTGGGGGCTTGAGCCGATCGTCAAACAGGTGAGTATGCCCTTATTTTTTGTAATTTGATTTGACTACTTATATGCTGTTAAAATATATAGTTTAGTGGGCACCACATGTAGGTAGGGTCATTATTTTCTGGGTGTTTGTTAGCTTCCTGTGTACCACTTACTCCTGGGGCAGTCAGAGAAGTGATTGGTACCATCTACGTGTCTTGTACCATACTATATGCTTGACGGGTGGATGGTCAATATGATCTTTGGGTGGTAGCAGGTGTGGTTGAAGAGGGTTGGGTCTACAGGGTGCTAGCTTAAGGGTAGGTAGGTTAGGGTGCCAGAAAATACAAGTAGTGTGGTAGGGCCTGTTATAGGTTATTTTTTTTAGGGTAGACATATGGTGGGCCGTTTGACTGCAGTTTAGATGTAGAAGCTGTAAGTAGTCATGTCAGGTTATAATGGGCACCTGTTTGAATTTGTTTGTTGTATTTAATTTTTTGTTTTGAGTGTAACTCAGTGTTTGGATAGCCTACCTATTAGCGCCTGATCTCCTGCGCGTATTACACATCTACTTATTTCAGGGTGGTTGTTTTAAAAATTTTTTTGCAAATTAGAAAGGTGCCCTCAGTAGAGCACACATCTCCACCAAGTCGCACGCCGATCACACAGGCGGACAGACACAAAGGCTGACTGCTCTCCTTCTAGTTGGTGGTAATAGCATTAGCGTGTTAACACTAACAAGGGGTGCTACGGTGGGTCTTCACTGGTTCTTCAGTGGTTCTTTAGTAGCTCTTCAGTGGTTCTTTGTGGTTCTTCAGTGGTTCTTCAGTGGTTCTTTAGTGTTTCTTCAGTGGTTCTTTAGTGGTTCTTTAGTGGTTCTTCAGTGGTTCTTTAGTGGCTCTTTAGTGGTTCTTCAGTGGTTCTTCAGTGGTTCTTCAGGTAAATTGTGTGTATGCTAGCATGCTTTTGGCAGTTTTTGGTAGCTCTAAAGCAGTTTGTGTGAGCAGTTTGTGGCGCTGGTGCAGTAAGGATGGCTTCCATTAAGGATTTTGTTGATCACCCTTCTCATGAGATGTTGGAGAGGTTTTCCAAAGAACAGCTTCTGGAGCTTGCTGTGCACTACAAGGTAGAGCTTACTGCCGGTGAGAAGCGTTTGAAACCAACTGCCTTGAGTGCTTTGAGGGTTTTACTCATTAGGGAGCAGGTGCTTGTGGCGAGGGTGGAGGAGCCTCTTGTTTCTGACGTGTCTCCACTCCTGTGTGGGGTGGCGGAGGGTGAGTGGAGGCTTAGAGAGTTAGAGTTTAAGGAAAGACAGCTACAGCAAGAGCGTGAGGAGAGGAGAGAGGAGCGTGAGCATGAGCGTGAGCTTAAGGAGCGTGAGCATGAGCTTAAGGAGAGACAAATGTTGCTGGAGCACGAGCGTGCGCAGAAGGAGCTTGAGTATAAGCATGCTGCCTTGCAGGCGGGTGCTCTGCATTCAGAGTCGCGTTCCGGTTTTGATGTCGGCAAGAATATTAGGATGGTGCCTCCTTTTTTTGAGAAGGATGTGGATAACTATTTTCCCCTTTTTGAACGGGTGGCACCCACGTTGAAGTGGCCTGATACGGCCTGGACACTGCTGCTCTTGTTTGTAAGGCACAAGAAGCGTATACTGCTTTGTCCCTTGACCAAAGTGCTGACTATGAGCTTGTTAAGGCTTCCATATTGAGGGCTTATGAGTTGGTCACCGAGGCCTATCGTCAGCGTTTTAGAGGCTATCGCAGGTTGGAGGGACAGTCGTATGTTGAATTTGGAAAAGAGAAGGAGAACCTGTTTGACAGGTGGTGCACCTCTCAGAAAGCAGAGTCAAGGGAGCAGCTTAGACAGTTGATTCTCCTAGAGGAATTTAAAAGATGTGTTCCTGTTCCTATTAAAGATAGGCGACGCCGCTGTCTTCGCTGATGAGTTTGTGTTGACACACAAGTCCGTCTTCGTGGAGGAACACTGTGTTGAGTCCAGGGATAGGCGTCCTTTTCAGGGTGGCTGTTTCCCAAAACCTGTGTTTGCTGGTCAGTTTACTTCACCTCCTAGGAGGCGTGGTTCTGCTAGTGCATTCCCAGAGGGGATTATATGTTTCTACTGTAAAGAGCCTGGTCATATCGTTGCTGGGTGCCCGGTGCTTGAACAGAAACATTTCAGAACTGTGGCTCTGGTAGAAACCGTATGCAGAACACCTATGCCAACGTTAGAGGGTGATGGGGAAAGAATCAAACGTGTGGACAAAGAGCTCGAGGGTTCCTCAAGATTTATGATGGATGGATTTGTTTCCCTGGCTGATGCACTAGAGTCCAAACAGGCTATAACAATTTGGAGAGATACCGGAGCTTTTCAGTCCCTCATTCTGGAGGGGATTTTGCCGTTTTCAGAAAAGTCTTTGCATTCCGGTGTCGTTGTTCATGGCTTTGGAGGTGGATTTGTGGATGCACCTTTGCATGAGGTCACACTCAACTCTCCCTTAGTATCAGGCAATGTTGTTGTGGGGGTATGTTCTCACATCCCCATAAGAGGGGTGTCCTTCATTCTAGGGAATGATTTGGCTGGTGACAAAGTGCTGGCTACTCCAGTTGTAACTCCCATTCCTGTGGTTTCTGAGGTCCTTGATGTGCTGACACAGCAACATCCAGGAGTGTTCCCTGTGTGTGCCGTGACACGGGCAATATCAAAGGACAAAAGTGATGTTGTTGATACTTCGACTTGTGACATTACACTTAGTGACACCTTCTTTGTTGAATTGAAAAGTGAACCTGTTGAGAATTTTGGAAAGCACACTGTGGATGTACCTCTGCATAATGATTCTCTTGATTGTGCCTTTGTGTCAGGCCCGGTGGTGAAACCAAAGTTGACATGCGTGCCGGATATGCATGTGGCAAGAGATGATCTGGCAGCGCAGTGTCTCAAGGTCTTCCCAGCCTGTACGGTGGCTGAGGCCACAAATGAATTGGAGGATGAGTGTGGGAAGGATGCTATGAGAGATGCTGTTGATTCATGTGACACCGTTCTAGTTGAAGAGGCTACAAGGCCTCTACTACTTAGGCTGCCAGCCTTCCCACAGTAGCTCTATTGTTCATGATGTTTCACTTGTGGGCAGAGATGGTCCAAGTATGTCAGTTGCTGATTCTGACATTGATTCACTTGTCCACACTGACTCTCTGCCATGCACTAGGTGTTCTAGTCAACCTAGTTACTTGTGTCCTGGGGAGCAGGAGCCGCCTTCGCGATCTGGTCTGATGAGTGGCAACCATTTTGATCAGGACACTGTTATTTTGTGTGAGGCCATTTTGGATGGTATTCCAGACGCTTTTGTGACTGATGTATTGCCATGTTCCAGGGACGGTGGGGCTGTACCTGAGGCGGTGCATCCTACTCGGTTCACGGTTTGCAGTATTCTGAACTGCCAGTGCCAGGTGCGATGGATATGGGCGCTGTGGTGGTATCAGAGATCTATGGTTTTTGTTTTCCTGTGTTCTGTCCTGTTGAGCGCAGTGAGCTTAGCTCTCATATTGATTTTGGTTTGCAGTCTCTTTTTGACAGGTCGGTATCGGTGGAGGGGCCTGTTGAAATGGAGCTCATATGTGATAAGGTCTTGGTTTGTCGATGGGGTCCTAAGTCTTACGCCTCAGTGGAGGCGGAGCCTGCCCCACTCCAGCCATATACCGCAGTGGAGGAACCTTTTGTGAGGTCTAGCTTGCCTGAGAGTCGGGACAGGGTTGTTTTTTGTTTTACACAGCATTGGCGACTGTTCCACAGTGGGGAGCATGCGACAAGGTTGATGGTCTTGTTCGACAGGGGCTGGCCCGTTATCGCTGTTGTGGTAGTGGCCCTGACAATTAATGGGTCACAATATTTTTGGTTTACGGGTTTGATGTGTAGTGGTTGCCTCTTGGGCAACCATTTTGGTGGGGCAGGTGTTATGTACCATGAGCTTGATGACTCCTGTGTCACTGTGCATGCAGGTGAGGGCTGCTAATTAGCTGATTGCTGCTGATTGGATACCTACCTGGCAGCTTAAAGCCACTCCCTCAAACACACATGCAGCATGACTGTGGCTAGAGGAGAGTGTGGAAACAGAGACTTTTCACGTTCCACCATTCTTTGATCTTTAGTTTGTGCTAGTATTCATTGTTAGAGTAGTCTTTTAGTTTAAACACAGGCTTTCGTGTCTGTTTGCACTTATGTTGCGTCCCTTTGAGCCAGGGTCATAACACCTACAATGATGCACAATACATGGTACCAGGCAGCCCCCTCTCAGTCATGTACCAGCCCCCTCTCAGTCATGTACCAGCCAGCCCCCTCTCAGTCATGGACCAGCCCCCTCTCAGTCATGTACCAGCCAGCCCCCTCTCAGTCATATACCAGCCTCCTCCGGGTCATGTATACCAGCCCCCTCTCAGTCCTGTATACCAGCCCCCTCTCAGTCATGTACCAGCCCCCTCTCAGTCATGTACCAGCCCCCTCTCAGTCCTGTATACCAGTCCCCTCTCAGTCATGTACCAGCCCCCTCTCAGTCCTGTATACTAGCCCCCTCTCAATCATGTACCAGCCCCCTCTCAGTCATGTATACCAGCCCCCTCTCAGTCATGTACCAGCCCCCTCTCAGTCATGTACCACAGCCCCATCTCAGTCATGTACCACAGCCCCCTCTCAGTCATGTACCACAGCCCCCTCTCAGTCATGTACCACAGCCCCATCTCAGTCATGTACCACAGCTCCCTCTCAGTCATGTACCACAGCCCCATCTCAGTCATGTACCAGCCCCCCTCTCAGTCATGTACCTGCACGACTGGTGGGGGGGTGCTTAGTAAGATATGTGATTGGGCCAGCCCAGTGTCAGTCAGTACCAATGGGCCGCTGTTCCAGCCTAGTAGTGGGCCGGTCATTGACCAAATGAGAAAAAAAATTATATTTTTTTTTTTAAATGTTTTAATAAAAAAAAAAAAGTTATTATCAAATCATAACGGCCCAAATATGCGTCGGCCCACCGGGCATTTATGCCAGATGGCCAGTCCAGGCCTGGGACTGGATGATTACTTCCTGAAATCAACAATCATATCTTGGCTTTAGCCACATTTAGGTGAAGGAATGATCGCACCACAACACAGTCTTCAACCACACGCTATGCTGTATTATCATGTCTTGTATATTGATAGTCTCACATCACCATAGTGTCTCTTGGTTCTGCTCTGAATGTACCCATGGGAGAGGGTTTATTATCTGAGCTTGCAGCCTAATCTGTGCTTAACACATTAACTGCCACGGAGTTTGCCCGTCTCATACCACTCTCTGCCACCACTCTAAGCCTATGGAGATGTTTACTTTCTTTGCAGGGCTATAACTTTTTAAATTGTATTGCTAAATTGACATTACTATGGCCGATTCAACATCGATTATCTATCGTTCAGGATGTATGAACGTTATACTTTTTCATTCATAGATTCATACGAAAATACAGTCTAGAATATAAATATGTTTTTATCGTTTTCTGCAGTAATTCCTAGAACGTGAGTTATATGCATAAACGCATATATAGATTATCAACTGCCGTTTGTTGCCAATACACGATATATAAAAAATTTCAACTGTACATGATCCTAAACGTTATGACTTATCATGCGCGGATGAATGGGGGGGGGTGGTCGTTTATAATTCCGTGATCGTCAGTAAATGCTTTATGTAGTATGGGTGATATATTGATCAGAGCAGTGTGCATTAATAATAATAAACAAACACGCTGAAAATAACGTCAGCGTCCTCTTACCGTTCACCGATGAGACTGGAGGAAAAAGATCCCACTTATTTGACGGCGACCTACTAGATCCATTTCCGGTTTGTATAATAATAATAAACGCCCAAATCATATCGATTATTGAGTTATGGCAGCGATCGATATACACGGATGTGTGTCTAGAGTCCCGCAACAATATGTGAGTGCCGGACGCATTTGCCAGATGCACGGAGATCTCCAGAGATCCATTTCCGGTTGTAACTCGCCGATCATCCACCAGGCGGCAGTATTGAAGCGTTGCAGAGTTGTGCACGCTCCCACTGTATCAGCCGAGGCTGGGTGAGGGAATAATGAATACCATGGCGAATTTTTTTTATATGATCTCAATAACGTTGTACGCCGTGGAATGGCAGAATTAGCATGACCTTGAAACACGTTGTACAACATTATTGGCGCAAGATGTGTGAATGGATTTGTACTGAGAGCATCTTGTGAGCATTGCATGTACCACCAAATATAACTGTATAACTATTTGTTGCTATAAATGGTTTAATCTTTATGATGAGAACGTTCCTGACTGAAACAAGTGTATTAGCAGTCACATACATACTATGTACATACATTACATTTGAAATGCTGTTATTATTTTTTTATTATCTACTAATTATATTTAACATAACATTCAAATATTCAACATGGTCTTATGGACATAAGGCTACAAACAGCATTGTCTCTCTGGCTTCCTACTACAGCACAGCAGAAACTCAACACAATCTCTTTTTCCGTCCTTTTATTTGATAAGCCTGCCATTTCCGTTTTCATT
>NC_140174.1:66085655-66210655 GCF_963971535.1 Notolepis coatsorum
ACAGGTTAGAGAAGTGACCATGTTAACAGGTTAGAGCAGCCACACAGTGACCATGTTAACATGTTAGAGCAGCCACACACGTTAGAGAACAGGTTAGAGAAGTGACCATGTTAACAGGTTAGAGAAGTGACCATGTTAACAGGTTAGAGCCACACGGTGACCATGTTAACATGTAGAACAGCCACACAGTGACCATGTTAACAGGTTAGAGCAGCCACACAGTGACCATGTTAACAGGTTAGAGAAGTGACCATGTTATCAGGTTAGAATAATGACCATGTTAACAGGTTAGAATAGTGACCATGTTAACAGGTTAGCCTGTTAAAGGAACACGCCAACATTTTGGGAAATTAGCTTATTTGCCATCTACCCTGGAGTTAGACAAGAAGATGCATACCTTTTTCTTCTCTGTGCATGCAGTAAGAGTAGGAAGACATTGGGAACTATAGGCTAATGGAGGAACCTACTTCCAGTGACTGACGCTAAGCTAGGGTAACAGTGCGCATCTTCCTACTCCTAATGCATGCACAGAGAAGAAAAAAGGTATGTATATTCCTGTGGAGGCTGCTGACCAAATTTTTAGGTGAAGCACAAATTATTATTGTAGTGGCCGCTTGTCGCTCCCCAATGAATCGACAAGCGTCCACGATGCACCCGCAATTAACTATCTTACTCAGTCCCAAGGTTGTGATGTTGAATGAATTGAATGTCCAAAGTTGCTGCTCTTACGGTTTACAGGGTTTATTGTTGTCCAAAGGTAAATGATGGTGAATGAAGGGTTAAATCAGAACAATTGTCAAGTGCTCCATTGTCAGTTCCAAACGGTGAGACAGGTAGAAAAATGTATCCTCATCACAGGTGCACAAGATTGCAGTGATCACCTTGGCTATTTATAGGAGTGGGCTGTAATGGGTGGTGAGCCCTCTAGTGTCCAAACATAAATAAGACAGTCTAAAGGTTAAGACAGTCTAAAGAGTGCATAGTTCTAATATATAATATAATATATATATAATAATATATAAATTCACCAAGTCGGTTTCTGCCTCCACAATTATATTATATATTAAATAATATTTTTTAAACATCCCCAACGCTGCAACACCCCCATTCCTCCCAGGTGTCAGGCTCCTCATTCGCTTCCATTCATTTTGGGGACCATGTTTAAATATCATCCTTCTGAAGTATAAACAAACTATACTGCTGTGACGATTTCAATAAAACAGACCATTCTGAGTCAATGGTATGCAGTGGCGTTGCGCAAAATGTCGGGGCCCCCCCGCAGGGCAGACCACTCCCCTAAATCAAACCAAGCAGACCATGTACAGTATACAGTGGCTCGGCGGCCCGATCAAACCAAGCAGACCATGTACAGTATACAGTGGCTCTGCGGCCCGATCAAACCAAACAGACCATGTACAGTATACAGTGGCTCGGCGGCCCGATCAAACCAAGCAGACCATGTACAGTATACAGTGGCTCGGCGGCCCGATCAAACCAAGCAGACCATGTACAGTACAGTGGCTCGGCGGCCCCTGATCAAACCAAGCAGACCATGTACAGTATGGCTCGGGCCCATCAAAAAATAACACAGTATGCTATGACTGGCCCCTGTAAATGTCCTAACACAACCCCCCCAATGTACAGTAAATTACCAAGTATGGTTTTGTCAATATTCCAATGTACAGTTTTGTTTGTACAGTTGTACAGTGTATGTCCCCCACCTCCAATGTACAGTCCCCCCCCCCCTACCCAACCTCCTCCAATGTACAGTTTCTACGTCAAATGTATATACTCCCTTTTCTGGACTATTTTTTATATCACAAACAGTACTGTATTTGCAAGTCTGGTACATGTCATAAATGTATAGATGTAGCAGTACTGTCTATCTGTATGTCATATATGTTTTTTTTTTTTGATCCACTTTTTCTCCCATTTTTCTATATTTTCTCCCATCCCAATTTCGTATCATCCAATTCAACCCTCCCCTGTCACGAACGCTGTTTCTTGCCTCCCACAAGCCGGCTGCAATGTGGACTAAGTCATACATAGCACAAGTCCCCTCCGGTACTTGAGGTAACAGCAGTCGCATCTTTTCACCTGCGCAGCTCGACCTCTTAGTGTCGAGGAGTAACGCGTGGGAGGCTCACGCTGCCCCCGACACTTCCTGATTCTACTGCGCAGGCGCACCAACCGACTTGTAGGAGTCGCTTGTTCACAACGTTCGATCCCCACCCTTCAGTTTTTCCCTCCCCGTAATACGGCCAATGTGTATTACTGCGGACGACCAGCCAAACTGAAAAACAATGTGGAGAGCTGGATTCGAACACGCGAATCCTAGCGTCTCCACACTGGTGGCGAGTGCCTTAGACCACTACACCACCTAGCCGCCCTCTGTATGTCATATATGTTATGATGAATTGAAAATGGGGGACCCTGATGTAAACAAGACGAAAGTCTTTCTCTGGTCTGCATCCCCTTAACAATTGTATGTATTGAGCTGTACTGTACTGTACCCATTCTACAATCTGTTAATAAAGTTTTTTCAATTCACGGCAGAATGTGTAGACAATAGACAGACAGTGAAAACAAAGTTCTCCTCCAAGTCCTGTGGGTATTGTCTCCTCAACGTTTCTGCAGCTGAGCGAATTGCAGTTCTGCTCAATGAATGAATCCGAGAGGAATCCGAATTTCCCCTCTAACTAGTGCTATATACTTCATTGCGTCATTAATAAAGTTTTCAATCAATCAATCAAACAATGCCGTTTGTTTAGACATTCACAAGACTTGCATAACATTACAACTGCACGGCGGCAGTTTAAACAATAACATTATTATTGTCCCTTACCCAGTGGCGGCCCTACCACTAGGGGCGCTCGGGCGCCGCCCCCCCTCAGGCCCTACCCTGGTTATATGAGAAAAGAAGAAAAATATGTTTTTAGTTTTTTGTTTTATAGCCCTATAAATAATATAAACATGTTTAAAATTAATAATATTTACTCATTTTAAGTATGTTTGTGTTTCCAATGCACAAAATAACGTTATTATATAAAAAAAAAAATACTCGTTTTCTTGAACAGGAAGTGACTCACTTTTCTTTTTTTTATTATTTTTTTGTATTTCTCGGCCCGGGCTAGACGCGATAGCGCTCTGAGTGCGCGTCACGGTTTGATCACTGTATCCGTCACAGCCAATCAGTGCGTAACGCGTTGTGCGTTGAAATATGACTATTATGTTGGAATCCGGGTTTTGAAGCGGTCTAGCCAGTAGCGTCAAGAATTTCTGTAGCCGCATTTCGCGGAGACGCTCTCTGATTGGCCGACGCCAGTATTTTTTTCCGTAGCAGAATTTCACAGAGACGATCTCTGATTGGCCGAATCCAATTTCTAATGTTCCAATTCTAGCTTATTCCTAGGTTGGTCCGTTGGTGGTAGAGATAGTTGTGTTGTTGTGAGATGCATGCAGCTGTTTGTCTTAGAGCGTGCCGTGACTGCAAGTTCTTTAGACTGTTAAGCTTAGGCACTCTTTCAAAGTTGGTTAAGGTTAGAGTTTGTCTTAGAGCATGGCGATAGAACGCCAGGTAGTTTGCAGTCTGTTCGACGCGGAAATGGACAAAGGAATGAAGTACTTGTGTTGTGTGGTGCTAACTGCTAACAAGCTAACACATGGCTAACAAGCTATATGGCGGATGCAGTCTGGACACAGTGGACAGTGGTCTGGAATACATCAACAGTGGATTATACACTTTATCAAGGCAAGCCCTCCTGCCCTGGACGTGTCAACTAAACAGTGAGTTCTCTCTCTCTCTCTCTCTCTCTCTCTCTCTCTCTCTCTCTCTCTCTCTCTCTCTCTCTCTCTCTCTCTCTCTCTCTCGCTCTCTCTCTCTCTCTCTCTCTCTCTCTCTCTAATTTCGCCGCGTGTAGGGCATAACCACTCAGACAATGAATGGTAACTTGTTTAAAATGAAGAGACATACAAATGTGTTTATTATTGAATGGATCTGACATCATCTGAGAGAGAGAGAGAGAGAGAGAGAGAGAGAGAGAGAGAGAGAGAGAGAGAGAGAGAGAGAGAGAGAGAGAGAGAGAGAGAGAGAGAGAGAGCGAGAGAGCGAGAGAGAGAGAGAGAGAGAGAGAGAGAGAGAGAGAGAGAGAGAGAGAGCTGTGCGTGTTTGTGTTGGGCTATTGGAAACGTGGTTGCATTTGACTGACTGATCATATATTGATCGATGGCAATGGTGATAATATTCGCCAATGCGTGCCTTGTACATGTTTGCAAAATATTTGGTATAGCGCCCCTAGTGGCGAAGCATCCACGAGCCACTACTGCCCTTACCTTAGTATGCGCAGCGCCTGCTGCATGCTTCCCACAACGTCATCTTTTCCATTAATTCATTCCAGATAGGGCCATGGAGAGGCATTGTTGTTATTGATATCATCTTCATCAATGCCATCAGCCCTGTTTAGACATTCACAAGACTTGCATAACGTTAGCTAGCAAGCAAGCAAGCTAGTCGACAATATCTCCTTCCTCCATTGCAACGCTATCTACAGTACTAGAGAATTCAAAGTGCCCGCGAGGCGATGACGTTGTTGTTGTTGTTGTTGTCACGTTTAGCTTTTATCGCAGGTGTATATATATATATATCATCAAACGATGCACAATAAGTTCATGAACAATAACAAAACACTCCACCCTGGGCCTGATAGCTGCGGTGGTAGCCCTTTAGCTACGTTAGCTCCAACAAGTTATCTTCTTAAACTGAGATAAAAATTATTTTGTAAACAAGCTCGCTACAGAGCCGCAGTACGGCACAAGAGAAACCATTATCTGATTGGGCCACAAGGCTGTCAATCATGCTAGCTGCAGAGCCGCAGAGCAGCAAAAGAGAAACCATTAGCTGGTTGGATAACAAGGCTGTCAATCATTCAATCCACCATTCAATGGCAAGAGTTTAACTGAACAGACCGTGCTTAGATGACGTTAATAGCCTATTTTGATTGGCTATTATTTATTATTTATTTAACCCTGGTCAACCTGTGCAGATATTCTGCACAAATAATTACTGCAGTGCAGGCCTGCTCAGAGCGGTCAATTTTGGCAATTTTTTGAAGAAAAAAATAATTCACTGGCATTTTTTTTACAGAGGAAAACATTTATAATAAAAAAAAAATAATAATACAAAAAAATATATATATATATTTATATATGTATATGTAAATTAATAATAATTATGAATTATGAGTGAATTTGTATTTCACGTGTTGTCATAGAGAAACCTCCACTGGTATATTCTTGTCTAACTCCAGGGTAGATGGCAAATAAGCTAATTTCCCAAAATGTTAGAAGGGGACCTGCTTTTCTTTATCATAAATCGATCAATAGAGACCGTATTAGATCCCCATGTGGGGTATCTTTGGAAAGCCACACTCATTGCCTACAACCCTGTCCAAACAATTTCGAGATCGCCAAATGATTGACGGAGCGAGAGCCACGGGAGTCGGGGGTGGTAATGTGTGCTTTGGCGCACGACTCACATATCGGCATGTAACTCGAGAACCGCTGAATGGATTTTGTCACCTGAAAGGGAAATCGACAGGCAACAAATAGGGCTTTAATTATTGTATTAAAACAAATGCACACCCGATCCGCTAGAGGTCGGCAAAGTGGCATTGCGAATCGTCCTAATTTTTTGGATGTTAAGTTAATGTTTTTTTACGAGTAAATTTACTTAGGCATGTACCTTTGGACGACATTTCTGAAAATAGGGCTACAGGTTAAAATAGTGACCATATTAACAGGTTAGATAAGTGACCATGTTAACAGGTTAGATAAGTGACCATGTTAACAGGTTAGAATAGTGACCATGTTAACAGGTTAGAGAAGTGACCATGTTAACAGGTTAGAATAGTGACCATGATAAAGGTTTAGAGCAGTGACCATGTTAACAGGTTAGAATAGTGACCATGATAAAGGGTTAGAGCAGTGACCATGTTAACAGGTTAGCATAGTGACCATGATAATATGTTAGAGCAGAGCAGCCACACAGTGACCATGTTAATATGTTAGAGCAGTGACCATGTTAACAGGTTAGAATAGTGACCATGTTAACAGGTAAGAGCAGCCACACATTGACCATGTTAACAGGTTAGAGCAGTGCCCATGTTACTATGTTAGATCAGTGACCATGTTAACATGTTAGAGCAGCCACACAGTGACCATGTTAACAGGTTAGAGCAGTGATAATGTTAATATGTTAGAGCAGCCACACAGTGACCATGTTAATTTAACAGGTTAGAACAGTGCCCATGTTAACAGGTTAGAGCAGTAACCATGTTCTGTATCATGCTAGCTTCCGCTCAGCGTCATATTGCATATATCTCGCTTCAGCGTATATACACAGAATAATTCCAAAATGTACCTTTACATACCAACATCCGTCTGACCACACCCCCATCTGCTACCTATATAAGCAGGGGTGGGGCCACACACTCATCTCCTTCTCAAATTTCACCACAAGGAAGTGCCTGTTATATACCCCACTTGACGTGGAGAAAATATTTATCTGAGGAAAGGAAAACGGAAGACAAGGAGATACGTTGACATTATATCTTTATTTTCTCTCTCACTATTTTCGAGAAAATACGGCGATATTGTCTTCGTCACTGGAGTGTCTGGAAGATGATGCTCATTCTGACCTCCACCGGTTTTTCCGTATTAGGGGCTTCCGCCGCTGATATACTCCCCACCTGCAGTCCTCCTTGCTGCGGCTGGATGGGTATTGACCCTCCGGTCATACAGCTGGACTGTGGGAGGCACCGTTACCGGCTGTGAGAAGCCGGTTGGCTTCCGTGCTCGGTGAGTACTGTTTTGCTTGCGAGCGCTAGTTGTCTGTTAGTGCTATGGGGGCTAGCTGACAATTTACGAAGTCCGGCCCCAGATTGGGGTCCTCTGCTCGGCTTCTTAAGCGGCGGACGGAGGATCTTGGTCTGACGCCCATGATGGTCAACCTAGTGGGCCGCGACCGAGACCTGGTTGAACCCGGGATTCTCTGGACGAGCGGATGCTTCTCTGTCCCGTGCAGGCCCCATCTTTCACATGAATGTGGAAGTACACCCTAAAGCACGAGGAAAAGTGGGCATGGATCTTCGTTATCGGGAGTTCCATGCTCAAGTCGGCTGCAGCCCGGATGGGAATTGTGCCGGCTCCGCTGTATGTCTGGTAAATCACTGTTGAAAACTGTGTTTGACATTTCTTTTTCTCTTCCCTCTTAGGATGGGGAGGGACTTGGACAGCGGCCTGTCTGAAGTGTGGCTTGTTATGTCATTGTGTACAGTTCAGGTGATAGCTGCTTAGCTGGCGTGCTAGTTTGTGGCCTACGGTTGTTAGCCAGTCAGCTGTTAGCTGCGGCGCTAGCTCGTTGTGTTCACTAGGCTAGTAAACGTTAGCTTGTTGCTATCAGTCGGTCGGCTGTTAGCTTAATGCTACACTGTTGAAACGTTACTGTGCCTTTAACACTCTGACTACGACGTCATCTTTGACAGAGGATGTTAGTCGACCCTACACCCGGGTGCCATGCCAGCGAGGACTTCGTCAACATGGAGAACGGCGGCTGGGTGGCGTAGCGGACATACCCTCGTCACCAACGTAGGAGATGCTGGGTTCGACTCGGTGTCCCGTTGACCAGTGTTGCAGTCATCTCGGCCTGCGCTCAGGGTGAAGGTAGGAGTCCTGACCGGACTTTAAACACATCTTCTTTTCTTCCCTTCTAAATGTTTTGTAATAACGATGTTTCCAAAACATGTGTTGCTGCAATACATTGAGGATACGACGCGTGTTGTGTGTGAATTGTCTTGTCACTGGTATAGCTTCTCTCTCCATAGTAAATCGGCGTTGTTTTTTACATGTGTAAAAATGAACTGGTTAGTTGTGATGAGAACATGTGTGTTCATGTAACGTTGTAATGTGGGTGAACTCACAACTAAGAGGGTTAGTTAACCTGTGAAGCTATGCTTAGTGACATGTGATTGAGAAATTAATCTTTTTCTCAGCCTGTGATGACAATGAACAGCATGTTCACATATTAACAGGAGTACCTGTTCAAACCTGGTT
The DNA here is from genome assembly GCF_963971535.1 of Notolepis coatsorum. Classification (NCBI taxonomy): domain Eukaryota; kingdom Metazoa; phylum Chordata; class Actinopteri; order Aulopiformes; family Paralepididae; genus Notolepis; species Notolepis coatsorum. The sequence goes on from NC_140174.1 coordinate 66,093,765, forward strand.
GTATCAAGGGTAAAGTAGGAGGGGTGACCCCCCCGGTTTCCCTGGGGCTTCCCCCCCTCCTCTCAGACATGTTGTTTACAATATATTGTGTCACTGTTTGTGGGGATACGATGTAACCCTCAGCTTAAAGTTGCTGGGGTTGTGCTTCCGCTTGAGAAAATTTTTTTCCTAAAGAAAAGGTTGTTTGGTCACTTACCATGTGTGCTTAACAAGGTCTGTGGCCAATACATAATCGAGGACTGGTGTCTTCTCTCGTTATGAAAAACGGCGTTCCTCTGTAGTAAGACTGTACTTTTGCCATTTTTTGTTGTGATGAAGGGTTGTGTGTGTCGTTGTGATCTACAACTGGGTTAGATTTGGCCCACAGTAGCACATGTGTAAGTCTGGACCGGGGCTCTTAAAGGGGCCCTCTCTGTTCTGTGTTTTTTCCTTAGTAAAACTCAGATAGCAGGTTAGCACATGAGCTATCTGAAGCTGTTAAATGCTTCATGTAGCATGCTATGACTGGGTCATGCTCTACTTTGTCATTACAGCGTATCAGGGGTGAGGGGTCGTAAAGGGGTGAACTGGTAATCCTTTCCTCCCCTTTTCTGATTGGTCAGGGGTTGAAACCCCCTGTCCTTCAGGGTTCCTGTCACGTTGCTGTTCGGCACGTTACAGGGTAGGGGGGGGGTTTCCTGGTCCCACGCCCTGAAAAATTGGGCGTGTGTACCGCGGAAATTCCCCCGCCATAGAGTACGTCACTGCGCGCGTCTCTATTGGTAAGACTTCCGTGAGTTGTTCAGGTTCCATGTTATGGATCTGTTTTCAGGGAGTTGTCAGAGCTCCTCCTCACGAAGCTCCTCCTCAGGGAGAAGTGCCTTCTGTGAGTTTGGACTCTCCTTCCCAGTGAGAGAGCCTCCTCAGAGTTTCAGAGCCTCCTCCTCAGATTGTCAAGGTGAGTAGAACTTCAAAAAGGAGTTCTGCTCTATTGTGTGTGTATTCGATTCAATTTCGATTATTGAGTATGTATTGGTTCAGTGCCTCCTCCTCGGAGAGCCCTAACCCAAGTTTTACATAGCTCAATGTTGCAATATTTCTTTTCAATCTACACAGCTCGCGTGGGAAGTCTCTCTGGGGATTCCCGTCTCCTCCCTGTGGCGAGGGTGGCGGGATGTAAAAATGAAAAAAATGTTACCCTCAGCTGCGTCACGTGGGATTCATGTCAGTCTGTGTTTCTTTCTTTTTTAAATAAAAAGAGGAAAGAACATGAAGCACGACGGCTCCTTGTCGTTCTCCCAGGTGACTTGGAGGAACAATGTCTTGTGTCTTGTTAGACACATTGATGTGTTTGGGTCTCGACGCGTACATAGTGCTGGCTCGGGGTGTTTCTGATAAGAATCACGCATGAGGCTGGTTACTAGGTCTCGACGAATTCTCGTTCATATCTGGGGGATGTTAACGGAATAGATCAAAACATAGGTAGAGGGATCTCACGCCCTTGGGGTGGGCCACTGAGCGCGGTACGAATGCGACCGTCTGGGTGGCGCCCTCTTTTCATGTTTTAGATCGACACACGTACCTACCTCCTCTCTTGGAGTGGGGATGTCAGCGTGGTTAGGGCACGGGACTGGTTCTGGTCACGCTGGTCCAGGTCAGTTAAGCCGTTGTCCGCCGGGGACGCAGATCTGCTGTTCTGGTACCCTGAGGGACTTGTGCTTTTTTCGGGGGAAAAAATGCCGGGTTGGCCCGGGTGTCACAGGGTTGGGCGTTATGGAGACCCTTTGTTGGGTACATGTTGTACCTGGCGCTATCATGAAGGGGCTGGTTCTCCTTTCTTTTCGCTCCTCTCTCACGCATGGCGAAGAGGGGGCTGTTGGGGTGGTCTTTTGGACCTCCTCTAGTGACCCTGTGTGCTTCCCGAGCCGCCGGGCCCGGTCCGAAGTAATGTTTCGTCGACCCGTAGGCCTGGAATAACCCTTTTTGAAAACTGAAACACTTGTACTGCGGTATAGCCAGTGTATACCCGCAGGTGTGTTTTGGAGTTTTTTCTTGAGGGGTTATAGGAACAACCACTGCATGTGGTACCAAGAGGGTGGTTGATTCCCTGGTGTGTTGGAGCAGAGTCAACTCCCGGGTTACCCGGTTGAGTGTGCCCCTGCACGTTCATGACGTCTGCCAATCGTGTCAGCCTTCTCTGCCTCGACCCCTCTGGGTCGGGGTTTTTTGGTGGAGGCTTTGTCATGGTGCGCAACAATGCCAGCATACGCCCCTTCCGCCGGGGTGCTGTTTTCAGTTGACCCCTTTGGCGCCTGTCTCGTCCGCAGTGCTCCAGGCTCGGGTCAAATGCCTGCTGCCTGGATTGAGAGACCGACCCCTTCTGGTGGTCGTCTCCCCGGTGCGATGCCTGCTCCCGCTGTAGTGTAGCCTCTTGAGTGCTTCGAGTTACAGCCATGCTGACTGCCTGTGTTGCAGGGTCAGTGTGCCATGCGGCGTACTGGTGGGGGGAAGGGCCCGCTCTTGGAGGGGCCCTGTCCGAATACGCTGGCGATGTGGGGGGCGGTGTCACTAAGTGACCGCCTGGTGAGGTGTTGATGCTGTGGCGTCATTTACCTCTCCGGGCCCCCTTTTTCCGGGGGATCCAGTCCCTTCAGTGGGTCTGGGTCTTCCTTCGCGCTCTGCTGCTACGGCCTTGGCATGGGGTTGAGTTTGCTCTTGACCCCTTGATTTCGGGGGCAGTACCAAGGTTTGTTCCTTCCGTACGTTCCTTGGTAGCATGCGGGTTGTGCGTGTGCGTAGTCGTGGGGTCAAGCCACGGTCTGCTCACCCTGTGCGTTGAGTTGCTCGAGTTTCTCTTCGCATGGTCGGATCTGTCTCCCTCCCGTCCTCCAATAGGGAGGGTCGGGGGGGCTCGGTCCTCTCCGGTCTGATGGTTGTGGGGGGCCTCAGCGGGGTACATTTGTCGAGCTTCTAGCTCCCGCTCAGCTCCTGTTATGCAATATGATGCTGAGCGGAAGCTAGCATGATACAGAACGTAAGGTTATGTATATAACCAAGTTCTGTGAATGCTAGTGACGCTCAGCGTCTAGGCGCCACTGCAGCCCTTGATTTTTCATTGTGGTGACATTTTTTGGGAAGGAGATGAGTGTGTGGCCCCACCCCTGCTCATATAGGTAGCAGATGGGGGTGTGGTCAGACGGATGTTGCTATGTAAAGGTACATTTTGGAATTATTCAGTGTATATACACTGAAGCGAGATATATGCAATATGACGCTGAGCGTCACTAGCATTCACAGAACTTGGTTATAAACATAACCTTACGTTAACAGGTTAGAATAGTGACCATGTTAACAGGTTAGAGCAGCCACACAGTGACCATGTTAACAGGTTAGAGCCACATAGTGACCATGTTAACAGGTTAGAGCCACATACTGACCATGTTAACAGGTTAGAGCAGTGACCATATTAACAGGTTAGAGCAGCCACACAGTGACCATGCTGCTAATAGGTTAGACTCAGAGCAGCCACACAGTGACCATGCTAACAGGTTAGAGCAGTGACCATGCTAACAGGTTAGAGCAGCCAGACAGTTACCATGTTAACAGGTTAGAGCAGCGCAGCTCTGCATGGTGGGAGCAGTGCGTCATTGTAGAAATCCAGTTCCAAGCCTATTTTCTACTCTCTGAAAATGCTATGATCACGCTGTCATGTGGACACCATCACGAATATGAGCCGATGCAGTTCAGTGAGGCCACGTCGCGCTGGCTGGGTGGATGTAGTGTTATGTCAATATGTTCCATAAAGTCAAATATTCCACAAAACGTCCATATCGCTTTAACACTATCAACTATCTGTTAAGGGCTAAGGGCTACTACCTGTTTTAACGGCATTTTCACCCACTTCAAAGTGGACTCAATAACGAGTTCTCAGGCTTGTCTGGATTAGTGAAACCCCAATTTATTTTTTATCTGTTAGTGTTGAGCTGCTCTCTCCTCTGAAAACATCCCATTTTCCTTCATCCTTCTTCAGCCGTCTCTCCACTCTTACCCTCTCGTCTTTCTCCTCCCCTCCTCACAACTCTTCCTCTTTTCTGCTCCTTTTTTCTCTCCATATATATCTTTCTCTCCATCTCTCTCGATGTCCCTCTTTTGTTCTCTCCATCTGTGTCTGTCCCCCTCTATCCCTCCCTCCCTTGTTCTCTCTCCCTCTTGTTATATCCATCTATTTCTCTCTCTATTTCTCTCTCTCTCTTACTTCCTCCCACTCTTGTCCATTCAGATGAAGGTCTTACGTAATTACTGAGTACGTTCTGTTAAACCCCTGGATCTCTGTCCCTGGCACTACAACTCCTTCAACCTCAAGATAGACTAATGATTTAGTAATTTAAACTCACTATATCTCTCTCTTGCTCTCTCTCACTCTCTTTTCCTTTCACACTCAATCTGTCTGCCTCACTCTCCATCTCTATCTCACATTCAATCTGTTTATCGCACTCTCTCCATCTCTCTCACTCAATTTGTCTGTCTCACTCCCTCCATCTCTATCTCACATTCAAATCAAATCAAATCAAATGTATTTGTAAGGCCCGACAACACACGTTAGTGTCCCCATGGGCCGAACACGTCTTCTTTAAACAAGTCAAGAAGAAACATAACAATAAGTCAAGAATAAAACAAGAACACCATAAGGTCCAACACATTTAAAATAAATGAATGAATGCAAGCACTCCCAGACATATCCCACGCGAAGGTAAGGAAAAACTCACTAAAACCTAACAATAGGGGAAAATGCACCACAGGCAGTGTGGAGGAGAGAAACCTTAGAAGGGCCATTCAAGGGGGGATCTCCCTTCTTAGATGTCGGTGATAGTAGTGTTGCAGACTAACAGTTGGTAAGCATGCACTCATGTGTGTAGTGAAACACAGACGAGTGCATGCAATAGCAACTGAACATTTTGAAAAATTAAAGATAGAGCTGATAGCGATAGCAACTGAACATTTTGAAAGATTAAAGATAGAGCTGATAGCGAATCTATTTGAGGCACAGGGGCGGCGCAAAGAGGGTCGCGTCCTCACGGGACGTTCAACACTCCGGTCATCGCTCCGAGACAGCCGGAGACAGGGAGATAGGGGGCGGCGCAGAGAGGGTCGCAACCTCCCCGACATCATAGCGGGACGTCCAGCACTCCGGTCACCACTACGAGACCGCCGGAGACAGGGAGACAGAAGGGCACGCAGAGAGGGTCCCATCCTCCCGGCCTTCATCACGGGACGTCCGACACTCCGGTCAGCACTCCGGGACAGCAACTCACAGGGAGACAGGGAGACAGGGAGACGGGACAGGCGTTAGACAGCTCGCGTGATTGTAGTGGGCAGACAGCTGAAAGGAAGTATAGAAAGTCACGCCTCACTGCTGACATCGACACATATCACAACCTCTTGTTAACATTCTCCAAAACCATTACTAATGCCAAAGCTTCTTTCTTCCACCATAGGATCGAGGCCTCTGCCAAGAATCTTCGCAAACTGCATGCTACCATGTCCTCCCTCCTCACTCCCCCCCCACCCCCCCCTCCCTCATCTTTCTCTGCTGAAGACTTTGCGATCTTCTTTGAGGAAAAAGTGGAGAACATCCGCAGCTCCTTCTCCCAACCCCCACCCATTCCAAATGCTGAATCGAGAACCTCATCCTTCACTCTGTCATCTTTCTCTCCCATTACAGAAGCCGAGACCCTGACACTGGTAACGTCGAACCGTCCGACTACATGCCAGCTGGACCGGCTACCTTCCCCACTCCTCCAGACCATAGCACCAGACATCCTCCCATTCCTAACTGCAACCATCAACTCCTCACTCAACTCGGGGGTGGTCCCCACCTCCCTAAAACAAGCCAGAGTCACGCCCCTCATAAAAAAAACATCCCTGAACCCTACCGTCATAGGCAACTACCGTCCTGTCTCTTTTCTCTCCTTCCTTTCTAAAACACTTGAACGTGCTGTATCCAACCAACTTACTGCTTATCTCTTACAGAATGACCTCCTAGACCCTAATCAGTCAGGCTTCAGGACTGGTCACTCCACAGAGACAGCCCTCATTGCGGTCACAGAGGCACTTCACTTAGCAAAAGCGAAAGGCCTCTCCTCTGTCCTGATTCTCCTAGATCTATCTGCAGCCTTCGACACAGTCAACCACCAGATCCTCCTCGCGGCCCTCGCAGGAATGGGAGTGGCTGGCTCTGCGCTGACATGGTTGTCATCATACCTCAATGACCGCTCCTACCAAGTGTCATGGAGAGGGACCCTGTCGGCCACCCGCCCCCTGCGGACGGGTGTCCCCCAGGGCTCGGTTTTAGGACCCCTTCTCTTCTCCCTCTACACTAAATCACTGGGTAACATTATCACGTCTCATGGCTTCTCCTACCACTGTTATGCCGACGATACTCAACTCTTCCTCTCCTTCCCTCCCTCAGATATCCACGTCTCTGAGCGGATCTCGGCCTGTCTGTCCGACATCTCCGCCTGGATGACGACCAACCACCTCAAACTGAACCTAAGCAAAACAGAATTGCTCCACCTGCCGGCCAAATCCTCCCCCCTGACCGACCTTTCCATCACAGTCGAGAATGCAGCTGTGACCGCGTCCCCGACCGCCAAGAACCTTGGTGTTGTCCTCGACGACCAGTTGAACTTCTCTGCTCACATCGCAGCGACAACCAGAACCTGCCGATTCCTCCTGAGCAACGTCAGAAGGATCCGCCCCTTCCTGACAAAAGAAGCCACCCAACTCCTCGTCCAATCAACAGTCATCTCCCGCCTCGACTACTGCAACGCACTGCTCGCTGGCCTCCCGGCCACTGCCACTAAGCCTCTTCAACTCATTCAGAACGCAGCGGCCCGCCTGATCTCAAACCTACCGAAGTCGCCCCATGTCACCCCACTTCTTAGGGACCTGCACTGGCTCCCCATTGCTGCACGAATCTGCTTCAAGGCCCTCGACCTAGCATACCGTGCGGCAAAGGGAACTGCTCCCGCCTACCTCCGGTCAATGGTCTCTAACTACACACCCTCAAGACCCCTACGCTCTGCATCTTCTGGCCGCCTCAGACCTACTCCTATCCAAGCTCCGGGAGGGTCATCAAAGAGAAGTCGCCTATTCTCAGTCCTTGCCCCACAATGGTGGAATGAACTACCCACCCCAGTTAGGACAGCCAAAACACGTCCAATCTTTCGCCGTCGACTAAAGACGCACTTCTTCAACCATTATCTGAATTAAAAAAAGAAAAAAAGAAAAAAAAATCTAACCCTAACTAACCATACTGTCATGCACTTGTCCTAATAAACTAACCTACACTGTAGCACTCAACACTTTGATGAACATTGTTACTCAGCTGATAGAGTTGTGCCCTTCCTGATGGCTTGTCGTACAGAACTTGTAAGTCGCTTTGGATAAAAGCGTCAGCTAAATGACTAAATGTAAATGTAAAAGTACATAGCAATAGATATAAGTGGTAAGCATTATGTGAATAGAGTAGAAGACGGTAAGGAGGTGATCCGTGGCCTTGGTGGTGCATGTAGAGCAGTCTCTGCAATCTTGGCCAAGACCCAGAGACATCCATCACCTTGGTCAGCAATACGAGACAGCAGCCACTCAGAGATGGGGGGGGGGGGGGGGGGGGACGGGGGGACAGGGGTTAGAGAGTTCCCATGTTTCTAGTGCTGCGGAAAAGCAGAGATGGGAGAAAATAGACATCCTAACTAAACTAGACAGATTAATCTAAAGGTCAGTCCCCGACCAGGTGAGATCAGGGTAGGTTGAAGGAGAGAGAGAAGAGATGGGTCTTAAGCAGGGATTTAAAAGCTTCGACAGAGCAGGCGCCCCTGACGACGGCAGGCAATTTGTTCCACAGGTAGGGAGCGTGGTAGACAAAGGCTCTGTGGCCGGCGGATTTCTTTTTAACCCTAGGAATCGATAGAAGCCCCGCATTTTGTGAGCGCAGAGCACGAGGGGGCGAGTATCGGGAGATGAGATCGGATAGATAGAGCGGTGCAAGCCCATTAAAAATGTTGTAGGTGAGGAGTAGCACTTTAAAGTCAGATCGGGCTTGAATAGGAAGCCAGTGTAGGGCGGACAAAACTGGTGTGATGTGATAACATTTTCTAGTTCTAGTTAGTATCCGTGCAGCCGCATTTTGCACGAGTTGAAGATTTTTGATGCTTGAATTAGGTAGGCCTGAAAAAAGTGCATTACAGTAGTCCAGACGTGATGAGACAAAAGCATGAATCAGGGTTTCAGCATCAGCCAGAGTTAAAATGGGGCGAATTTTTTCGATATTACGAAGATCGAAGAAGGCAATTTTGGTGAAATTTTTTATATGTGCATTAAATGAGAGGGAGGAATAAAAAATGACTCAGAGGTTTTGTATGGTGGAGCTCTGGGATACATGACAAGTATCAAAGTTGAGAGAGATGTCCTGAAACAGGCCTCTGTGGTTTGGGGGGCCAACAATTAACATCTCAGTTTTATCTGCATTAAGGAGTAGAAAGTTTTGCGACATCCACTTTTTGATGGCAAGCAAGCAGGCCTCAAGGTTTTGTAATTGGGAGGAATCATTTGAACACATTCAATCTGTCTTTCTCTCTCTCTCTCTCTCTCTCTCTCTCTCTCTCTCTCTCTCTCTCTCTCTCTCTCTCTCTCTCTCTCTCTCTCTCTCTCTCTTCTCTCTCTCTCTCTCTCTCTCTCTCTCTCTCTCTCTCTCCCTCTCTCCTGGAGGTTTGAATGAGTTTGATGAAGATGTGTGGTTTAGGTTAAGGCATGACGCCAGAGGAGATACTCCCAGATGAGCTGGAAGCAGGTTTATCTAGGCATTAGTAGTCAAGTACTGTAACGCATGAAAAACGAGTACTCTGAAAATGTATTTGGATGGCAGAGAGCCAGAGCGACTCGTCACACAGCAGCGCAAACCAGTCTGATGGCTTCAACGGAAACGGTACAGCATATCGACACTGCAGCCACATATGGAGTCAGTTGTGACTTCAAGAATCAGGTGAGGAATTGTTCTAACCTTAGTGTGAAAATATATGTGTTTTTTTCCTGTTTAGTCAAAACAAAAGCTGCACATCTTGGTTAGTATTTCACAAGTTGAGTAGGTGGTAATAAAACACATTTACTTGTATTACTTGTAGTTGAGGGATGCTTAGGCCTATATAGGCAATAATTGAGATTTACATTTAGGCTCATAATGACTATGACTCTCTCTCTCTCTCTCTCTCTCTCTCTCTCTCTCTCTCTCTCTCTCTCTCTCTCTCTCTCTCTCTCTCTCTCTCTCTCTCTCTCTCTCTCTCTCTCTCTCCCTCTCTCCTGGAGGTTTGAATGAGTTTGATGAAGATGTGTGGTTTAGGTTAAGGCATGACGCCAGAGGAGATACTCCCAGATGAGCTGGAAGCAGGTTTATCTAGGCATTAGTAGTCAAGTACTGTAACGCATGAAAAACGAGTACTCTGAAAATGTATTTGGATGGCAGAGAGCCAGAGCGACTCGTCACACAGCAGCGCAAACCAGTCTGATGGCTTCAACGGAAACGGTACAGCATATCAACACTGCAGCCACATATGGAGTCAGTTGTGACTTCAAGAATCAGGTGAGGAATTGTTCTAACCTTAGTGTGAAAATATATGTGTTTTTTTCCTGTTTAGTCAAAACAAAAGCTGCACATCTTGGTTAGTATTTCACAAGTTGAGTAGGTGGTAATAAAACACATTTACTTGTATTACTTGTAGTTGAGGGATGCTTAGGCCTATATAGGCAATAATTGAGATTTACATTTAGGCTCATAATGACTATGACTCTCTCTCTCTCTTTCTCTCTCTCTCTCTTTCTCTCTCCCTCTCTCTTTTCCTTTCTCTCTCTTCCTCCCACTCGTGTCCGTTCTGATGAAGGTCTTAATTACTGGATACGTTCTGTTAACCCCTGTGTTGACAGAATCCGGCTATAGGGCGACAATAATGTGGTCAAGAGGCATGGTTTCTATCTTTAGCCTTTAACTGCCGTGGTTTATTTATTCACATGGCAGAGCAGCAGTTCTATAGTTCTCCTCTCACTGAGAGGCTGGGGGGAAAGAGAGAGTGGGAGGAGACATCTATATTTATACTCGCCACCTGGTGGTGTTCCTGAGTGGCTCCGCCTAGAGCGCCCTCTAGTGGAAACAGTTATATATGCAGTTAGACAGTTACTAACAATCCTACACAGAGCCTCTGACTTCAACACTCCCACTTAGGGTTTGTATTAGCATACTGGATAACTTCTTTGAAAAACATTTGACAAAGGAAATAATATAATCCAAAACATCAACAGGGTATGACAGTCAATATTTACACATTAAACATGACCCTTGCAAATCCCTTCAATTTTAATTTGGAACAGGTTTCCTCATAGTGTCTGCTACCCTGTCGTCCGTTGAACAGTAAACCAGTGTCATTCTTTCTTCTCTGATGACAGATCTGATGAGATGATGTTTTCTATATTGACATGTTTACATCTATGTTGACACACTGGGTTCCTAGCAATCACAATGGTTCCCTGGTTGCCCTCATAAACAACAGCCTTCATATATATACAGTGTCCATCATTTTTAAATGATGTTGACAAAACGCCACTCATCTTCAAAAACCACCATATTTGGTATAGAGGATACATTCCAATTACCTATTACATATTAAGCAATATACTCATAATCTTATCTCCATCACTTCTAGCAGTTGTTCTGGATAAATACACTCCTGTATGGTCATAGCTAGAACCATATATTCAGCTTCACAAGTTGATAGTGCCACTGTGGGCTGCTTCTTTGTTTTCTACGAAACCAGTGAGCTGTCTGTGTTCAAACTCACACAATATCCTGTGGTACTCCTTCTACATGTGGTGTCAGCTGCCCAGTCTGCATTACTGTGTGCTTTAAGTCCTAGACCCTCGCTGCTCTTTCTGAAACACAGTTGTTTATCTGCTGTACCTTTAAGATAACAAAAGACATGTTTGGCTGTAATCCAAATGCTCCTCTGTGGGGTCAGCAAAATGGTGTGACAGTCTACTCACTACAAACCATCGGTCAGGGCGGGTACACATTGTTAAATAAATGAGGCTACCCACAGCTTCTCTGTACATTTTTACATCTGTCAGTTTCTGAGCATCCTCCTGATAATCTAGTTTTTGATCACATGGTGTTTCCCTTGATCTACATTCTTACATGTCTAAACGTTTCAGGGTCTTTCCCACATATTTACATCATTGAGAACAGTTTCAGGGTCTTTCCCACATAGTTACATCATTGAGAACATGGTAAGTGATCCACCTCTGTACTTAAACATGGGATTAAACATAGGATCCATTTCAGTATTTAGACATGGACACCTCTGTACTTTAAAATGGAATTAAACATAGGATCCATTTCAGTATTTAGACATGGACTCCTAATCAGGTATTTAAACCTGGATTCTACTCCTCCCTTATTTAAACCTAGAGTATCATCCTCCTGCATCTAAGCAGTGTAGTCACGCTCCTTCAGTATTTAAACATTTGAGTACCCTCCTTCAGCATTTCAGCAATTTTCTACAAACCATACTTTGTATTTGTCGTGGCCTTCAATACCCTCCTGGATTGAATACACCCATTTCCCTCCCACTGTCTGTCTGCCCTCTGGTAACTTGGTTGAATACACCCATTTCCCTCCCACTGTCTGTCTGCCCTCTTCGGGGGACAATGTGACTTCTTTAAAGGTCACATACTGACTACCCTGTAGCAGTAATCAACGGGGGTAGGTGTACTGTCCTCCTCGTCACTCCCTTTCCCGGCATAGTCTGTCAGATACTTTGGGGGTTTGTGTTCCCTTGAGGGATACCTCCCACTGCTTGGGGTACTTGACGTCACCCTCGGGTGCTCCTCGTCATCGCCCTCTGGGGGTGGCTGACTGTCTGCCTGCACGACCGTACTAAGTACACTGGGCTGATGTGTCTCTGTTTCTACACACCTTACTCTGGAGTCCAGGGCCCTCATTTATCAACGTTGCGTACGCACAGATATGTGCGTAACCCGTGCGTACAATAATTTCTAAGCAAAGTGTGTGACTTATCAATTTGAACGTGAACTTGACTTTGTGCGTATATCTAAGCACAGCTCGGAGCATGAGTAGCTGGCACCCTGTGGTAGAATATGGGGACTGCAGACGGACGGCATAGCTCTTATCAGTTTCATGCATAGTTTCAACGCGGAAATAAGCTTGACTGACGTGTTCTGTATGACCCCCGTAATTCATTATAGTTCATTGTAAAATAGCAACAGTAGGGTAATTATGGTCAAAACCCTATAAATAGCATTTGGAATAATAGGTCTTTCTTCCTTCTGAATGAATGCAGCATGGTTTATATATCGGAATATACGGGGTGTACTGACTGACTGCGCTCCGCGTAACTCAACTCGTTATTATTTTGCGCATATATTGCAGAAATACGGGAACGTTTTGATTATATTTAAAAGGCTTTGCCATTGTTAAACGTAATAAGTGGAACCCCGAAGCTGTAAGCAGAATACAAGTCATATGAACACCCACGATATAGTGTTCTTCCCCCTTCCTACTGTATAAGAAAGAATAAAGAACGCATTGCAACGAGAACAGGGTGTTCTATTACCATATATGGATAATCGGGGCGGTTCTGGTATGCAAATGCATAAAACTGTGCACAAGCTCCAGCGTAGGATCAAAGTGATATTTATCAAGACAGGTGTGCGTAGGACCTGTGTACACACGTGTGATAAATCCCTTTTTTTTTGTGCGTGCACACATTCTAAATACTGTGCTTACGAACGAAAGTAGAAGACTTTCTAAGAACTGTTGATAAATGAGGGCCCAGCTCTGGCTCCTCTGTCTGTGTCTCGCTCTCACATGTTGCCTTTGTGACAAACTTGACTAGCATGTGTTTCTGCACTCTCCCTTTACCGGGATGATAAACTAGGAAAGCGGGGCTTCCCTTGTCGTGTCCTACAAAAAGTCCTTTTATACATCTGGACTCAGGCTTTCCCCTGTCCTGCAGGTACGCATAACACACTGATCCAAATTGGTGCATTCTGGCTAGATTACACTTCTTTCCTGTCAGTGCTGTATACGGGGTTATGCCCGGGGTTATGCCCGGACCTCAAGCATCCTACGTTACCATAAGGGGCTACATCTGCCAGGAATTTCTCCGTGGCCTGGAGTGTGTCACTCTTTGCTTTGAGAAAGTAAACAAACACTGCCCCTGTGCACACATCTGTAAAAGACTGTACATATCTAAAGCCTCCTATGGACTCGTTGCTTACTGGGCTGGCTAGGTCCATGTCAACTAATGCAAGTGATACCCTTACTTTTTCTGTGGGATTTCTGTATCTCGGTTGAGTAAACTTCCCCGTTTTGCACACTGCACAATTTGTCAGGTCTACGCTTTTCACCTTCAATGTGCATGCCTTCTGCACTGCTTGCAGTTTCAGTAAATCCTCGTAATTACAATGACCCATAATCTCTTGCCATGTCTAAATATCGTGACTGGCCATCACGCTACACATATCATTATTATCATTACACTTGTCGTTGTCATTACACTCCGTTTGCAGATAATATATTCTCTGGTACATCTTTATGTCAAACCGTGTACCGTCAGGTTCTACAAGAACATTTTTACCTTTATCGAAGAATACATTGGCACCGCTTGCAGTAGCAGCTATTACAGAGAATAGTCCTTGTGGGAACGATGGTACGTAGAGAGCGTTCTTTAACGTCACCGTACGCCGGCGCCCCCTACTGTCCGTGAGGCATACCTGTGCGTCTCCTCTCTCTTGCGCCAATCCGTAGGTGTGTCTCCCGTCTGCCAGCTCCATGCTGTGCCTCTCCGGGTGGAAAGTGTCCTCAAAGTTCTTGAACCGACTCCTGTCGTTGATGACATGGGACGACGCACCTGTGTCCACGATCAGTCCCCTCCTCTGGGCCCGCTGCAGCTGGGCCGGTCCGGCGATGCACGCCGTCCGCGCCCCCAAAAGTGCAGTCTTCTTGTCCTGTTATTCTCCGGGCGTCGTCTCGATCCGTCTCACGTCGACCGTCGCCGCCATCGTGTCCGCTGCCGTCACCCTGTCCACAGCCATCATCTTGTCCGTAGCCGCGATCTTGTCCGTAGCCGCCATTTTGTCCATGGCCGCCGTCTCGTCCATGGCCGTCATCTTGTCCATGCGCGTATTGCGCGCTCTGGTCGTGTTTCTTCATGCACGCTCTGTCTGTGTGCCCTGTGGATTTGCAGAAGCTACACCAGACAGTCTTTGTGCAGTCGCTTCTCCAATGGCCTTTCTCTCCGCATTGCCAACACGCCAGTTCCGCCGTGGTCCTGGTCCTCTCCCTTGGCGTCGCTCGGGCCTTTAGCACCCTCTCTCCCGCCTCCGTGGCGGCTGGGTGGGTATCTTCTGAGGCCTCGAAGTTTCTTAACTTGGCCTTGAACTGTCCCAGCGTCATGTCCGTTGAACCGTGTATTACCAGGAGTGTGAACGGTTTGTACAGCTCCGGTAGTCCTCGCATCATCATCGCCATCATTAGCCCATCGCTTGGTGCTTTTCCGGCACTCCTCAATGGCGCCGTGATTTGCTCCGCTCTGTTGACGTATTCGGTCACAGTCTCGGTGTGCCCCTTCCTCAGGGCCGTTAGTGCTATGTAGAGGGCCACGACTCTGGGTCTTCCTCGCCCGATGTAATGCTCTCTCAACACCTCCAGGCTTTCTCTGCCTTTGTCTTTAGTGTCGCGGAATATCAGCTGGTGTCGTCGAGCAGTGGCGCTAACTCACAGTACGCGTCTGCGTTACGCTGGTCGTCCAGGGCTTGCTCTTCCGCCGTCAGGTCTCCCGTGGGGGCTGCCAGGATCGTCTCCTTCAGTCCCGCACCGTGCATGCAGCATAGCATGCGCTCTTCACAGAGCTCGGAGTCCTCTGCTTTTCCATTGAATGAGGGCCATTTGCCCCTTCCCTTGTTTTCCATCCTCTTCGTTGGTGGTAGGCGTAGCTTTAGCTCTTGTTGGTCTAGCGTCTAGCCACGCAGTGCTCCCGGCGCTAACCTAGCCTATACTTTAGCTAAGCTTGCTACCCTTATTTCGCCCGGCGTTATCTGGGCCCATAACATGTTGACAGAATCCGGCTATAGGGCGACAATAATGTGGTCAAGAGGCATGGTTTCTATCTTTAGCCTTTAACTGGCGTGGTTTATTTATTCACATGGCAGAGCAGCAGTTCTATAGTTCTCCTCTCACTGAGAGGCTGGGGGGAAAGAGAGAGTGGGAGGAGACATCTATATTTATACTCGCCACCTGGTGGTGTTCCTGAGTGGCTCCGCCTAGAGCGCCCTCTAGTGGAAACAGTTATATATGCAGTTAGACAGTTACTAACAATCCTACACAGAGCCTCTGACTTATCTCTCCCCGGCACTCTAGAACTACGACTCCTTCAACTTCAACATAGAGTAATGATCTAGTCATTTAAACTACAGGAACTCACCATCTCTATCTCTCTCTCTCTCTCTCTCTCTCTCTCTCTCTCTCTCTCTCTCTCTCTCTCTCTCTCTCTCTCTCTCTCTCTCTCTCTCTCTCTCACTCTCTCTCTCTCTCTCTATCTCTCTCTCTCTCTCTCTCTCTCTCTTTTCCTTTCACACTCAATCTGTCTGTCTCACTCCCTCCATCTCTATCTCACATTCAATCTGTCTTTCTCTCTCTCGCTCTATTGGTATGGTCCGTCTGTCGGTCCCACACCTACTCTTTGTCTGTTGTTGTACAGTAGTTTATTATAAACTAATGTAATATTAAAGACACTGCAGGAGGGATATACCACACTAAATAGGCACTCCCCTTCCCTCCCTCCCCTCCTTCCCCTGATACATCGAATCCAAGCCATATGTTGTTCAGAATGCTTGGCACACAGAGGGTAGATCTCTCTAATAGAGGAAAATAGTTTGCATCTATTTTTGTCCACTGACTCCAAACGAATGTTCTACCGGTAAGTCTCTACTGTCTCTAGATTGGTACTCTGTATTAGCTGATAGGAGTGATCAGTTGAGCAGCTGCAGCTGAAGATGGCGTAGTGACCCCCATCTATGGAACCACTTACTACTTGCTGGGATCAATTCCTACCAGAACCGTCTCGCCAATGTTTCCTTCCACCTCCTTCTCACCCTTACTGTGTCAATAGATACAAAATACGTAAGAGAATCGGACCGCCCACTCTCCTGTTAAAGATAGAAAGAAACCAGGACCAAACCATCAGAACAAATGATCTCTGGCTTGTCAGAGTTGAAAGGCAGGGTTGTGTGTGTGTGCATGTGTGCGCGTGTGTGTGTGTTGGTTGTGGGTTTTAACAGGAAGATGTAGGGGGTTTTAATCTCCCAAACACCTACATGTAAGCAACAGCTCAATATTCATCTGAATTACTGACACCAATATTGTTTGTAATTAAACTTTATAATCATTGTACAAACAAGATTATTGCAACTATAGAACAGTATTTACTAAAATTATCTTTAACCCTTTACTATCACACAACCGGCTGTCGTGTGGCAGTGAAATGGTTAACCTTCTCTGTGTTGTCGCAGTGAAAGGGTTAACTGTTTTGGTAGTGCGGCAGTGAAAGGGTTAATGTAGTGCGGATGCGCTTGTAGTAATCTTCCTAGCTTAATCTATCTGCGTTGTGTTTACTTTAACAAGCCCAAGAAGTTCTTATTCTACATACAAACAGCAGTAACCATGAAATGGTTTCTGCTCGTTACCAACAGAGAAAACGGCAGCGGTTGAAGAAAACGAGTTCCGAGCAGATCGATCTTTGAAGAATCCGTGTTTAATGAAAAGGATTTCAACAATATTACAAATCAATGATTTGAAGAATAAATGCAATGAAACTACGAGATGCAACCACTATGCCGGAGGATCGTAGAATTCAGACTAAATATTCAATATAACCTAAAAAGCTTGTAGCTATAAGCATCTCTCGTCTCGGCTTCTTCGATGGTAGTTGGAATTGCCGTCTCTCTGTGTTTTCGCCGGTCGGTTCACCTCGAGTCAAAGGGAGTGTGTAGATTGGGTGTTGAGCCTTGTATCGTTCGTGGGGTTGTGTGTCTGCCCTCTCTGTGGAGCCGGCCATATTCAACTCTAGACTCCGCCCCTAATTTTACGTCAAGCGGGCGTATCCGTCTGATTCGTACCGAGCTTCCTGATTGGAGAAACAATAGCACTGTCTGTCAATAGGCTAGTCCACGAAAGTGACGTCAGAACCGAATTTCTTAGTGGGCGTTTCTCCAACAGTTTTAAAAACCCCAACGGTTTTAAAAAGGGGAACCCTTTCATGTAGGCTATTTACGTGGTGCCTCTTGTTCACCGTGGGGGGGGCAGGGATCGCAGTCGCCACACCTGGCAATCTATCCCTCCCTCCCTTGTGAACCCTCAGGCTTCCGGGGTATTTCCTGTGTATTCAGGCTCATAGGCTCGATGTCTGCTGGGGTTCTTTGATCTTAAAGCTGTAAATGCTAAACCACGCAGCTGCTTATCTCATCACCTCCCCAGGAGATGAGACTGCCGACTGTCTCTGGTTGAATTTAGGAAGGAGTGTCTTTGAATTTTCTAATGTGTAATGTGCATTTTGTTGGTGCAAATTACCTGTCCCATTTCGCCATTCTGTGCAGGATGGTACATTTTTACACAGGTTGGTTGATAAAACTACCACAGTTTCCCCGGTTTGGGGATTAATGATCCCCAATATACTTGTTAGTATTTTCTCAATCAAACTGTTACAATTACCTTAACCTTACTGTTTAGCCAAATCACCTAAGAACCAAATATTTCCAGAATCCTTCTAACTCATTTTTCATATTTGTTAGTATCAATTGCTTTCAACACCCACATTAGCTCCCTTTTCCACTGACCGACTATGAATCCATTTATGTTTACACAGTTCTCTATTCACTCACACCGTTTAACAATTTCCAATTATTTGCAGGTTATACACAATGTATCAGTTATATCAATTTCACTTCAGTCTAGGTCCGTCCCTTTATGCAAAAAGATGATCGTACCAATTACCAGGTTTAGACTATACTTATGTGTTTTTTTAACCAAACGTGTCTATTTTGTGCAATCCACTCTGAAAGAAAAGACTTTACATTGCATTTACTATCTAAACATTTCTAAAAAAGGAGAGAGCTCAGCTAATGAAAAATCTAAAATTTATATATACACGCCCTCTCCAAGGCCTATCAGTTACACTATCCCTTCTTTCGCCTATGTATACCGTTGAGGCTTCTGGATGACTCATTTGGTCGAGTATCTCGTTCCGGGCTTGTGCTAAGCACTGGTTCCTCCGGTTCTTCTGGTACCTTCTCCAAATCCACAGAGGAGAAATTATTATGTTCCAATTCATAATCTTCTCCTCTGTCTGGTTCCTGTAAAAAACCCTCATCTTCTACTCGTGGCCAATCGTGGTCCCCTCGGTCTGGCTCGCCATAATCATTTGCATCTTCCCCATCGTTTGGGGTTAGCGCCACCCCAATTTCATCCTCCGCCGCTTCCACTTCGCCTTCATGTAACGGTTGCGACGCCCCGGTTTCATCGTCAAGGTCTCGTGGTTCAGGTTCCCATTCTTGGTCTGTATCGATTGCTTTCACACAATGAGTAACATGAAACCACATAGGCGATCCTTGGATTTGTAAAGCCCTCTCGGTGGCTCGAACGACTTTGTATGGCCCTTCTCGTCTCGCGCCAAACCACTTGCGTCTAAATACTTTAACATAAACGTAGTCGCCTGGTATGATTTGAGGTGTAGTCTGCCTATTCACCTCCTCCCCGGTTTCATGCTCCTGTCTACTGGAGACATGATCCAGAATATTTCTGTGTATCTTTGACATGTATTTTACGTATTCACGCATATCGTTGTCCAGGGTGTCCAAACTCGGACCTTTGCCTGTCGCGCGCAAACCTGGTACTACCATGCAGCGACCTAACATCATTTCGTGCGGTGTCAGACGCAGTCCGCGAACCTCGCTTGACCGGCATGCCATCAATGCTAACGGGAGAGCGTTCAACCAATTCAATCCTGTGTGTTGACAGATCTTTACCAGCTTGTTTTTTAGCGTCCCGTTCATGCGTTCCACCATCCCCTGGCTCTGCGGATGATAAACGGCCCCCAATCGCTGTTTTATGCCTAAATGTTGGAGTATTAAACGTACAGTTTTGTCGACAAACTCTTTTCCATTGTCCGAACTAATTCTGTCCATTAAACCAAAACGGGGAATTACCTCTTGGCATAAGAACTTAGCCACCGATGCTGCATCCTTGTGCCGGGTGGCGCACGCCTCCACCCACCTTGAAAAACGACAGACAACGACAAGAATATATCTCTTCTGATTAATGGGCTTAATCATGTCAATGTAATCAATTACAAGGTCTCGCATTGGGCCATTGGGCGTGGGGATATGTCCTGGTGACACACTAATCCCCTTACGTATATTGTTTTTCAAACATATTACACATCTCTTTAGCACATGATCAATTTGACTGTTCAAATCTGGCGCCCAAAAGCCATATTCTCTGATTTTTCTCCTTACCTCTCCTTTATGCGCATGGCAAAAGTCGTGAGCCGTGTGGATCAGCAGTCCGACCAGGCCAGCAGGAGCCACCACAAATCCACTGATGTCGCGCCACAAACCTGAATCATCCTGACAAGCTCCCCTGGTTATCCAGAGGTTCCGTTCTACCTGACTAGCCTCCTCCTGGAAAGTCAAAACATCCTTGTAGGTTATCTTATCCTCTAACTCAACTCCGTGTGTGATAATCAACACCTTACCTGTTCTGTCGGCACCTGTCACTTCCTTGGCAGCTTCGTCTGCTCTCTTGTTTCCTCGAGTTATTTTTGACTCGTCAGACTGGTGGGCAGCACACTTGATTATCGCAATCTGCTTTGGTTTCATAATTGCTTCTAACAACCGTTTAATCTGACTACAATGTTTTATGGCGCTTCCATCAGCTTTCTTAAAACCTCGCCCTTTCCACACTGTGCCAAATAAAAATGGGGTGCCGTGCGCATAGGCCGAATCTGTATGAATATTTACAGTTCTGCCCTCTGCCATGTTACATGCTTCCGTCAGTGCGACCAACTCTGCTAATTGGGGTGAACAAGGTTGTGATAATGCTTCGGATTTTTCCACCACAAACCCTTCGCCCTGTGACCTTACCACGGAGTAGCCTGCTTTTAGTCCCTCGCCAACTCGATAGCAAGAGCCGTCAGTCCATAATTCCAGATCTGGACTGCTAAATGGAAATGCCTGCAAGTCTGCTCTGAGTTTAGAGTACCTCTCGGCTTCGACTATACAGTCGTGGGGTTCTCCATCCTCAGACGTAGGGATGTCAGCTGCCGGGTTCGTTATGGAACACCTGACCAGCGTCACATCTTCCTGTTCCAAAAGTCTGTAGTAGTGTTTAATGCGAGGCATCGTTAGTGCATATTTACCGGACTCCAACAGACTCTTTAAGTCATGCCTCACCATGATATCCACTGGATATCCCATCATAATACTTGCGGCTTTTTCGTACATCGTATACACTCCAGCCATTTCTTGGTAGCATGGAGCCATCCCCATCTCTACTTCCGAGTAGGCAATTGAGTAGTACGCCATCGGCTGCGGTCGCGCCCCCACCCCTGTGTTCTGGGCCAACACCGCGCACGCCTGCTTCTGATCTGGAGAAGAAGAGACGTAGAGTATGAATTTCTTGGTATAGTTAGGCAAAGCCAGGGCCGGCGCCTCTAACAGTCGGGACTTGATTGTTTCGAATGCCCGTGAGCCATCCTCGGTCCATACCACTTTACTACTCAGTTTATCAACGCCCGCTTCTTTCATCATTTCTCTCAATGGTTTCACTATTTCCGTATAGTTCTCGACCCATGGAGAGCTGTACCCCATTATACCCAGAAATCCCATTAGCTGTCGTACCGTCACAGGTTTGGGCGCCGTCTTTATGGCCACCAAATGTTCTTCTGAAATAGCCCGATGGCCCTGTGAAATTGTTTGTCCTAAATAGATCACTTTAGGTTTACAATATTGCAACTTCTTCAACGACACTTTATGGCCGTTTTCCGCCAACAGCTGCAATAATTTCACGGAATCGCGATGACATGTTGTCTGATCGTCCGCGCACAGTATCAGATCATCCATGTACTGAATGACCCTAGAGGTCATGACCTTTATTTATTTCTTTATTTCTTTATTTCAGATCCCCATTAGTCACTGCCTCAGCAGCGACTATTCTTCCTGGGGTCTGGATCCAAACATATAAAATTAAACAAGAATAATCAATAAACAACATAAAAACAAAACAAATATCAATAAAACACCAATAAAATATACAAACAATTATAGAACATTAAACCAATTAAAATCAGACATACAACCAAATATGTATGCCAAATTTTCTAATATAGAACAAAAACAAATATCAATAAAACAACAAATATCAATAAAACAACAAAGACAACAAAGACAACAATAACAAATATCAATAAAACAACAAATATCAATAAAACAACAAAGACATCTCAGAGCAAACTAAAATGTGCTCAAAAACAGCACAACATTCCATACACTCTTACTCTAATACTCATAACCACTAGACAAACACATTCCAAAACAACACATAACCCAACACAAGAACCCATTCATTAGACACAGATTAGACCTAACCAAAATCAACCTCTTTCTGCATTACAGCCACTCGTAGTCTCCTCTTGAATCCCACCTTACTGGTAATTGAAACCAAATATTGTGGAAGTCTATTCCAGTAGGACATTGCCCTGTACATTACATATCCAACCCCTCTAAATCCTCCCTTAGGATTTTGTTGAATATGTGTGGCGAATGCTTTAGTCCCTGAGGGATCCTAGTATACTCATAATATTCATCCTTATAAGTAAAACCAAAAAAATGCTGGCACTCCTCGCTCAAGGGCACACTAAAATATGCACTACACAAATCTATAACCGTAAAGTATTCAGCTTTCGACGGGATAAATGTCAATAGCACATGGGGGTCGGGGACATCTGATGGATAGTCAAGTAACACCTCGTTGATAGCTCTTAGATCATGCACCAGCCGGTAAGAGGTATCAGGCTTCTCCACGGGTAGCAACGGCGTGTTGCTCCGGGGATTAGTTGTTTTCCGTAGGACTCCTGCAGCTAAAAGTCCTTTGATTTGTGGCTCGATTCCAGCCACCGCTTTCTCCTTCAATGGATACTGTTTTTTCCAAGGCAGGGTGGCCCCAGGTCTAAGCTCCACCTTCACAGGTTGAGCGGACTTGATTAATCCAATGTCAGTGCTGTTTTTTGCCCACAGCGTCTCAGGCACCGCCTCCATCATGTCCTCTTGGAGGCTTGATGCATTAGGGAGTTCGCCCAGTGTCTCTTGGGATAGTTGCACAGTTTGGGGACGACCCATCCCTGTGCCTTGGACCATGATCTTAATAAACCTTTTATCAGGGCTTATCCAGATCCGTTTGTTTTCTTTCATCTGTTCAAATTCCATCCCTTCGGCTTTTTTCATCATTTCGCCTATGTGCTGTTGATCACATGAGCTGATTACCTTCAAAGTCACATGGGGAACACTGTCCATAATGCCGTGCTCTTTATGCAGATAGTCGCTCCGTGCAATACGTAGCGCTGCTCCCTGTGGCCCCAATATGATATTGGTAGCATTCAGCTGTACTTTGTCAGGGTGCACCCTCAGCCACTCCTTAGTCTGTGACGAGTCTGCATCTTTATGATACTGCAGAGTGCAATGATAGGGGGTCTTTGGATCACTTGTTTCAGGCATATTGGCAGTGATAAATTTCTCCCATTGCAAGGCTGGACCAAGCAGCTCTCGGTCCAGTCCCCCTAGACAATAAATCTCTGGTGGTTGACTGTCGATTCGTTGTACCATCTGATAGTACTGGTCTTCTCGTTCGGCTATCACGCAACCCTCCGCAGTACATTTAATGTCCATCCCCAGTAACCCCAGCCCATCTCGGCCAAGTAAGTTAATAGGTGTGCTTTCCGAGACCAGCACAGGGAGAGTCGCTTCCCTGCCTTGATATCTCAGAGTCACAGGATCGGTAACAGCCGTCAGCTGGTTTACTCCCTCAAATCCAATTGTCCGTACGTATCGACCGGACATGGTTAGGTGCGTCGCGTCTTGGGGTTGTACTACCGTGTAGGCCGCACCGGTGTCTGCCATCATCTCGACAGATTTGTCATTCACCGTTACGCACACAATAGGCTCCTCCCTCAAAGACGACACTGACAGCTGACACCTCCCCATTGGACTCTATGGGCCTCTTCATAGTGGTTCATCTGGCCCTCTTGCTGGATTTACCGGGCCATTGTTCTCCCTAGGGTCTTGAACTCGGAGTGGGCCTTGGCCTTGCCAATTTCTTCCCCGGTCTCCCCCTCTGGCTTGGTAGTCCTGTCCACAGTCCCGTGCGAGATGACCAGTCTCCCCGCACGCCAACACTCCATCCGCCGCAACGCGTATCCATTCGGATTCCTGCCTCTGCCTCCACCTCTTCCTCGTGGTTGCCACCCGATTGCTCCTCTTGACCTTTGTTGTTGTTCCGGCGCATGACCCCCTTGTGTTCCCGCTTGAGCCCGTCTTTGTTCCTGTGGTTTCCCTTCATAGCCTGTCCCACCTCTTGGTTGTGGGGCCTGGACTAAGGCTTGAAGGTATTCCACTACCTTCCCTGCATCGGTTGGCTGTTGATACATGATCTTACGTTGTTGATCCATATCCTTCTCCTTTGTCCTTTGCTCTTTTTTCCGATACAGTTCAACGTAATGGTCCACTTGATCAATATATAAGTTCACTGCCATACTTGACAATGACACCACCTCGGCCAATTTCTGTCTTACCTCTAGGGGGAGGCCGTTTTCAATCTTGGCTCTTAACGTGGCTTCATGCATAGGGTCAAGTCCTGCCTCCTGACCAGTTGTATTCTTCCACGCGGCATAGGCTTGTCGTACGTACAGCCTGGGGTGAATTGTTGCCCCCAGAGTACCAATCTGAATTTGGTCTGCGTGCAGTCTCGTTGGATAGGCTTCTCGTAGGGCCATCCACATTACTCCCCTGTACGCTGTGAACAGGTCCGCATCATGCGCTCCAGTCCCCACATGGCCATGCAGGTGAGCCGTCTCCAGTATCCTTTCCATGCCGTCTTTTCCCATCATGGTTGTCAATATTTTCTTGACATCCCCCATTGCCATTTCTGTGCCGACCATCAACTCCTCCAGTTGGGCAATCCATGGGTTGGCCCCATTCTGGAGGGGCGGCAATTTCTCAGTCACCTGTGTCATGTCCGACGCCTTCAAGGGGTGATATTTCAGGTCCTGTCCTCTTATTATTATAGGAGCCATGCGGACAGGGGCTAGCTTATTTTTCGTCTGTGATCTGGTCAGCCTTCTCTCCCTTACAGCATCTTCTACTTTCTGGAGGGCCTCTTTCTGCTCTGCTTTTTTGTCTTGCAGGGCATTTAGCTTTCCCTCAATGCCAGCCCGTATCCTCATGATCTCTTTATATTCCTCTCCCCCATCCATGTTTGCAGAGTCGTGGCTCGTAAATCGCCCTATTAGGACAGCGTGGTCCCTGTCCAAAGCCACGAGCGCCTGGTCTATCCCCGTCAGATCGTCTTTTATCTGTGTCATCTGCCCCCCAAGTTGGATGTCGATAGCCTCCGGCTTCTTACCTACTGCATCTACATCCACCCACTGTGATTTCGTGAGACCAACCTCGAAACTGTCAGGGTCTACCCCCCTGCTGGACTGGGGTTGGGAGGAAGGGAGAGCTTGGTATACGGAGTGGGGCGCAGGAGCTGGGGGGCTTTGTAAGTACTCCGGCTGGCGGACAGACTCTCTCTGGTGGTCATACCCTCTCTGGTGGTCAGAAACTCTCTGAGGATGGCCATAGGTTGCCTTCATCCTTGCCCAATCTTTCTGTTTTAACATTGTCTCATAGCCTTCCTTTCCCATTCTTTCAGCTTCTTGGATCACTCTAGCTCGCTCTGACATCCTTTCCATCCCTTCCCTTGGCCGTGAGGCGGCCGCATACTCTCTGTCTGACCAAGTCTGGGCTGAACTGTCTGGTTGCCTAGCTATCAGCTGAATTGATGTCTTTGCTTGTCCCTTCTCTTTGTTCCCCGCATCATCTGTCATTTCATAAGGACTCGTCATCTCTAATACAGGTAAGATGGGGTATATTGGCCCCCCATTCCTACTGACATATGCCGGGGGTGCTAAAGCTCCCTCAATTCTTTCCTGTTGGGCAATAAGATAGGAGGCTGGGGTGGGTGAGGCTAACTGAACTGCACTTTGGGCGGTGACCGGTGTTGTTATAGGGGCCAGGGGAGTTATGGTGACCGGGACTACCTCCTCTACTGGTTTGTCTGCATCATTGCCATTTGCAATGGCCTTCCTTTCACTATCTCTCCTCTCGGCTTCCCGTGCATAAGATTCTATCATGCTTGTTTCTTGCAAATATTTCTTTGCCCTTGCCACCTTGCCCCCTTGATATTCATATGTCTTAATTAGCATTCGTATATTAGCTATTAACTCCAAATCAAAAGAACCCTCGACCGGCCAACGTTTCGCAAGCGTTTTCCATCTATCATTCCATCTTTTTGATACATAGATTGCTTTTTCCAAGTAATATTCGTTACCTTTTGTCATGTCGTGTTCGTTGGCAATAATCTGTACTGGACTCTCTTCCATCCATCCAATTATGGTCGACTTATCTGCTTTGGTTGTGGCTTTCATTTTCTTATATGCGCTTTTTCTCCCCATTTTTCTAAAGTTTCTCTTGTCTTTTTTATCTTGTAACAATGGCAACAGGCAGAAAAGTAGCTTCTGTAATCCCTATCTAAGTGTAGGTGTCTATGCTTCCTGTGACTGACTCCTACTCGGACAGCCAATAGTGGCACTGTGGGCCCTTCCTATTCTCTTCTGTCCCTTGTTCACCTGAAATTCCTATTCTTACCTGATTTGTGGTGTTCCGCGTGTCCAATCGAACTGCTGGAGATCAGAGCACACAATGACAACAGTTCTTGTTAATTTATCAACCGGACTTGTACTTTACTCTGTCTTTATAATCAAATTCCTGAGAGGTTCTTTTCATTCACTGTATGAGTATCTTTTTACTTTCCTCATACACTCTTAAACACGAGACATTTGTAATTGATACATGTGTGTGATACCGCCAGTTTCTACTCCCTGTTTTTCTTCTCGTTCGATCTCTGTCAACACACTGGGTTCCTATTTTTTGTCGAATTTCGGCTCTCCTTTACTTCCGCTTGATTCCGCTCCAATTCTGATACTCCTCGGAAAACAAAAACATCTTGATTAATATAGTTACATTCATTTTTTCACATTCTTTTTCATTATTCAGTACCACACCCCCCAGGGGACACCTGTCACTCAGACACGTGTCCCCCAGAGATAATCCAAAGAATGCCACGGACGCCGCGCCACGCACGCCGTGAGGTGTCAACCCTGTTTATTGAAGAGACCCTGACAGCCCCTCCACAGCGGTCTGAACACACCTCACCACAGGTACAAAGCAGTCAGCATCCCGGCAACTTATCCCGTCCTATCAGGCCAGTATTCAGGCCAGTATGCATAGCCGACCAGACCCAACACCGAACTCCGGGTACACCGCCCCACATCATACAGTCAATCCAAACGTACCTACTATGGAAAAAAACACAATTGCATACACAACCTTATCTCGCCAACGGCAACGTACGGTCGTCCAGGAACGTCCCCGCCCCACACCCACACGCACGCTCCGGCCCTCCCACTCCCCAACCCTGAATGTCCACCACCCAGATCAGAGAATAGTTGCCAGCGCGGACGCCGGGCATCTCGGCTTTATTGGAACGCCCACACCCACCCTGCCACCCTCCGCGCCATCCCTTACCATCATCATCGCATACGCAGGTGCAGTCGAGCAGTGTGGGTCCTCAGACGCAGAACCAGCCGCGCCGAGAGTCCTGAACACGTACGCCACACACACCCTGATTACATTCACACAAACAACTATAACCGCAAACATCACCACAGCACACAGCAAATACTTAGCAATCGTCCATCCTATATAGCCCATCCAACTTTGACCCCAGCCCTCCCACGAGTCCTCCCGCGGGGGCTGCATCTCACTAGTAATATTCTTCAAATGCTCTATAATCGCTGGTAAGCCACCTATATCATTTTCTGGGATAAATGTGCAGCATTCCTGACCAATCAACGCACACGTGCCTCCTGAACTCGCCAACAGGAAGTCCAAACCTGTCCTTGACTGCAGTTCCATCAGTCTTAAGGACCGTAACTCTTGAGCCTCCAGGGTCATACCCTTCGCGGTCGTAGCCGCCATATCCTCAAACACGCGAGCTAGATGGTCCAGTTCACCCATGTTTGCATACGTCCCCCACCAGGGAAACGCCACCCTGAAAAAGTGGTCCGCATCCCTCCTTCTCCTTGACCTGGGAAGCGTCGGCAAAACATCTGACACCCTCATAGCCGGCACTAAATACCCCAATGCACACCTACCCCTCCACTTAATAGGTAACGCGGCGTACGCATACTCACCACAAATCCAAAACGCCCCACTAGGGGCTGGCGCCTCTGAATCCTTACCCCATACTCCACTCTCACCCAAGCAGCCGTCCAAATAGCCCACGTCCCTACCACCGGACCTCCCCTCTATGCACATCTCAAACCCAGCCGCACTAAACGCCACTGGAATGGGGCTACTGTCCTTTAGCCCTGCATAACCCACAGCCTTATTCGACCCCAACTCCCGGCCCAAATACCTCAATATCTTATCATGACTCACCCCGTCGCACAGGCGAGGGAGAGGCACGTCTCTCAACACATTGGCATGACACTTCGTTAAGGGGTGCGCAATCAGAGGAAGACCCGCGTCGGCCGCTTGCGGGGCCAAGCCACACACATAGCAATCCGATTTATTAGCCATTTTAGCCACCGTCCTCGCCATCCCCAAAAACAGATTCCCGCGATGGTCTGGCAGTGACCTTCTACCCACTACCACCACCTCTGGCCGTTCAGGTCGTTGATATGGATCATACATTATCGTACCGACCAACACACACAACCAAACCACCGCCACAGCACACCCCCGAAGCACCCGCCTACTACTGTCACTCAAACCAGGAACCATGTCGAATGTTCCGTCTTCCTCTTCCTTCCTCCGTCACCGGCGCGTATCCTAATATGTCCTGCAATCCCCACAAACAACAACACAACTTTATAACTACACACACCACAGTCTACTGACACGAAGACCCCAACCTAAACACAATACTAGGACACCCCGGCACCCCAAGTAGGGTAGGAGAAAAAAGGCCGTAACGAAACCGCCGACCGGTCAAGAGAGGACCGGGCCAGAGGGAAAACATGTATCCCTATGCCGGTCTTCAGAAGGAAGAGGGGGGAGAGAGAGAAGGGCTCAGCGAGTGAGGCAAAGGATGGAGTGGGGGGGTAGAAGGGAAATGGGAGAGAGGGGGGGAAAAGGGGACAGAGGGAGAAAACCATGCAGAAGGGGGGGGGGGGGGGCAATGGGAAAGAGGGAGCGAGAAGAGGAGGGGGGGCAGCAAAGAGAGGGAAAGAAAAAGGGAGAGAGGTGGGGGGTAAAAGAAGGGAGAGAGAGTGCCAAGGGAAAGAGTGAGAGAGAGGGGGGCTGAAGGAAAAAAGGAGAGAGGGGGGGGGGGGGGCAAAGGGAAAGAGTGAGCGAGAAGAGGAGGGGGGCAGCAAAGAGAGGGAAAGAAAAAGGGAGAGAGGTGGGGGGCAAAAGAAGGGAGAGAGAGTGCCAGGGGAAAGAGTGAGAGAGAGGGGGGCTGAAGGAAAAAAAGGAGAGGGGGGGGGGGCAAAGGGAAAGAGTGAGCGAGAAGAGGAGGGGGGCAGCAAAGAGAGGGAAAGAAAAAGGGAGAGAGGTGGGGGGTAAAAGAAGGGAGAGAGAGTGCCAAGGGAAAGAGTGAGAGAGAGGGGGGCTGAAGGAAAAAAGGAGAGGGGGGGGTAAGGGAGAGAAAGTGCCAGGGGAGGGAAACGGGGGAGACCAGAAAGGAAAGGCATAAAAGGGAGGAAAGAGGGAGAGAAAGAGGCCACGGAGGGGGAGGGGGGGGGCACACGGTCCCGAACAGACCTGCTCCCAACCGTAAAACATATCACATATTACGCCATACTTTGCAACTGCCCAACCGCCTCCCGTGGAGGGGGAAGGAGAGAGAGGGAGAGAGAGAGCGAAAAGAGAGAAAGTTAGAGAGGAGATAGGAGTGTAAGAGAGGAGAAGAGGGTACAGGGAGTGTAGGGAGAGAGAGAGAGGGAGAGAGGGAGAGGGAGAGAGGGGGGGGGTCGAGAGAGAGAGGGGTGGGGAGAAAGATGGAAAGAGGGAGGGAGGGAGCGTGGGGAGAGAGAGGGAGAAAGAGAGAGAGAGAGGGAGATAGAGAGAGAGAGAGGGGGGGGAGAGAGACGGAAAGAGAGAGAGAGAGGGAGTTAGAGAGAGAGAGAGGGGGGGAGAGAGATGGAAAGAGGGAGGGAGGGAATGTGGGGAGAGAGAGAGGGAGAAAGAGAGAGAGAGAGGGAGATAGAGGGGGGGGGGTGAGATGGAAAGAGGGAGGGAGGGAGTGTGGGGAGAGAGAGAGGGAGAAAGAGAGAGAGAGGGAGATAGAGAGAGAGAGGGGGGGGGGTGAGAGAGAGTGAGAAATGTAAAGTGGGAGAGATATGGAGACAAGGGTGTGTGGGGAGAGAAAGAGAGAGAGAGAGGGGGGGGGTGAGAGAGAGTGAGACAAGGGTGTGTGGGGAGAGAGAGAGAGGGAGAAAGAGAGAGAGAGAGGGAGACAAGAGAGAGAGAGGGGGGGGGGTGAGAGAGAGTGAGAAATTTAAAGAGGGAGAGATATGGAGACAAGGGTGTGTGGGGAAAGAAAGAGAGGGAGAAAGAGAGAGAGAGAGGGAGACAAGAGAGAGAGAGGGGGGGGGGGGTGAGAGAGAGTGGGAAATTTAAAGAGGGAGAGATATGGAGACAAGGGTGTGTGGGGAAAGAAAGAGAGGGAGAAAGATAGAGAGAGAGGGAGACAAGAGAGAGAGAGGGGGGGGGGTGAGAGAGAGTGAGCAATTTAAAGAGGGAGAGATATGGAGGCAAGGGTGTGTGAGGAGAGAGAGAGAGAGAAAGAGAGAGAGAGAGGGAGATAGAGAGAGAGAGAGAGGGGGGGGGGGGGTAGGCCCAACAGAGGGACATCACATACTTTCAACCATACAATAAGCCACGCATGACATACTGCCCAGGACGGGAGTCCAAACGACGCCTCTACCGCCCCCCTAGAGCAGTATCTACCACATCACTCCGAAAACATAAACCCCTCACAATGGCCACCCCAGCCCCGTCTAAAATGGCGACCACTGCACTCCACTTAAAACGGCCGCTTGTCACGAGCTCACCCCAGGACCCCCTCCAACCTGCTTCAGCAGGCCAGACTGAATCCTAGGTTGACTCTGGCGCCACCTAGTGCACTCTTAACCACATCACAATTAATTCCAGTCTTTCACGTCTCACACACAATGTCCTCTCTCACAAGTGCGCATGCGCGCATCTCCCACACGGCCTACTCATTCGCCACTCATCCTGCATTCGTTCAAACTTTCAGCCAATACCATGTAAACATTAGCCAATACCGCAAACTCACACGACCCATCCAACATAAATGACAATTCAGTTACACTGCAATATCATCCCATTCACAACATACAGTATTGAACACCCCAAGCGAGCCACAATGAGCTATTGTAGCATGTAGCTCAGCCTAGCCGCGCGCTACGATACGCACGAGTTCTGACGAGAACGCGCTTTGTCCAGCACGAGCTCCGACGAGCACGCACGCGCCCCTCCATGCATAGTTGGGTGGCGCAGCGGACATAGCATGCGCACCAGGTTCAATATTAAAAGCCGTTCTCAGTCATATTGTAAGTGCCAATTTACAGATTTAATCCATACTACATCACGCAACGTACAACACAACCATAAATCCTTTCACTCATACTCAAACACATGCCTAACCATAACTGCAATATCATACACATCCTCCAAGCTTACTTATCATAGAGCCCGCGGCAGATCTCACATTCCATTACACTTTATTCAATAACTACCGCGCGACTTCCTAAATGCAAGATCAAGCGTATTCGCCCAGCGTACTATAGTCAGTGTTTAAGTTTACTATAGCGCTTTAATCGAATTCCCACTAAGTACTTAATCATTATCACAGCGCACGCAATCAATTAACACGCCGGTTATGCTCAAGATAAAAAAGGACCTCCAGATCCGTTCGATATTACGCCCTAAAGTCGAACATACATCTTCATTTAATTCGGCCGATAGTTTCCCGCAGACACATGTCCTGACTATCCATGCTCAGTCAGCAAACCATACTATTGAAGCCTCTTGAGCACGCCAGCCCTGCTCATATTAATTATTACGTGATAATCCTGCAATCGCACAAACCACGTTCCCCGATTACGCAGGTCCTAAATCATCTTATACCAAGCCGATTTACATGTTCTAAATAGCGACAGAGCCCATCTTATACACGGCTCTCTCCCCATTCAGGACAAGCAAATTACCAATTTTCATAGCGCTCCTTTTCCTGAGAATATGTTTTAGGGATCTCATATTGCTCAGGACGCGCCACTGTCGCACGCCAACCAGATTACCGCGCTTCCTGGCCAGAAAAGCCTTTCATCTGCCGCCATCCGACGATTTGACCATTTCCCATAACCAGATAGTTTGTGCCCCCAATACGTCTTCATATTACATGAGGCAATATCTTAGCAATCCCCCTCTTGGCTCGAATTGAATGCCTGTACACTCCATAATCACTCACCTGTATTTATCAGCTCTGGTTCCGCGATGACGACTTGTTGAGGTGTAAAAATGAAGTAAAAAAAAAAAATTGTTCTCGATCAAACGGTCGTATTAATTCTCCGGGTCGCAGCACCAATAAATGTAGTAATCTTCCTAGCTTAATCTATCTGCGTTGTGTTTACTTTAACAAGCCCAAGAAGTTCTTATTCTACATACAAACAGCAGTAATAATGAAATGTTTCTGCTCGTTACCAACAGAAAAAACGGCGGCGGTTGAAGAAAACGAGTTCCGAGCAGATCGATCTTTGAAGAATCCGTGTTTAATGAAAAGGATTTCAACAATATTACAAATCAATGATTTGAAGAATAAATGCAATGAAACTACGAGATGCAACCACTATGCCGGAGGATCATAGAATTCAGACTAAATATTCAATATAACCTAAAAAGCTTGTAGCTATAAGCATCTCTCGTCTCGGCTTCTTCGATGGTAGTTGGAATTGCCGTCTCTCTGTGTTTTCGCCGGTCGGTTCACCTCGAGTCAAAGGGAGTGTGTAGATTGGGTGTTGAGCCTTGTATCGTTCGTGGGGTTGTGTGTCTGCCCTCTCTGTGGAGCCGGCCATATTCAACTCTAGACTCCGCCCCTAATTTTACGTCAAGCGGGCGTATCCGTCTGATTCGTACCGAGCTTCCTGATTGGAGAAACAATAGCACTGTCTGTCAATAGGCTAGTCCACGAAAGTGACGTCATAACCGAATTTCTTAGTGGGCGTTTCTCCAACAGTTTTAAAAACCCCAACGGTTTTAAAAAGGGGAACCATTTCATGTAGGCTATTTACGTGGTGCCTCTTGTTCACCGTGGGGGGGGGGAGGGATCGCAGTCGCCACACCTGGCAATCTATCCCTCCCTCCCTTGTGAACCCTCAGGCTTCCGGGGTATTTCCTGTGTATTCAGGCTCATAGGCTCGATGTCTGCTGGGGTTCTTTGATCTTAAAGCTGTAAATGCTAAACCACGCAGCTGCTTATCTCATCACCTCCCCAGGAGATGAGACTGCCGACTGTCTCTGGTTGAATTTAGGAAGGAGTGTCTTTGAATTTTCTAATGTGTAATGTGCATTTTGTTGGTGCAAATTACCTGTCCCATTTCGCCATTCTGTGCAGGATGGTACATTTTTACACAGGTTGGTTGATAAAACTACCACACGCTCTGTATAAGATTGCCAACATTCATCCCCATCATCTTGGCACACACTAGAAAATGTGGAAACTACATACAATAGAAAGCTAAAACAGATGTGTGTGTGTACAATGTGTGTGGCACACAGAGAAAGAAAGAGTGCATTCACAATAATTTCCTGAATATGCATCAATTAATGATCGCCGTGTGTGTGTAACATAATATGTGTGTGTATGGCTGTGTGTGTGTGTGTGTGTGACGTGTGTGTGTGTGTGTGTGTGTGTGTGTGTATGTGTGTGTGTGCCCGCCTATGCAAGTGTGTTTAACATCACAGAAGGTGGTCTGCTCTGAAATCTAGCACTGTGGGGAGCCTTTAAAAAGCTCAAAATAAGTGTGTGTGTGTGTGTGTGTGTGTGCACATGCATGTTTAAAACAGCAGGATTTTCTCTCTCCACTGTGTAGATCCTTTAGAATCACGAATAAAGAATAACCCAACAGAATGGCAATGTGATATTGTCATAATCACAGCACGGGCATACTTCACTCCCCCTCCTTTTCCCCTCACGTTCTCCACATGCTCCTCTTCATCCCCCTCTCCATCCACTACACACTCCTCCTCATCCTCTCCTTCTCCATCCAGCCCTCCATTTACCCTTATACGTCCAGCATCACTTAACTTCACGCCACCTAGCCCAGCTGCACTCCATCCCCCTAATTCACACGCGGTCAGGCACTTCACTCTTCACAGCTGCACCCTATCCTCCCCTGATGAGGTGCCTACTTCTACTCCTCGACGCTGACCAGAAGCCGTCGTGGTATTAATTACCACTACCCAGGTACGACGTCTCTACCTAAAGCTCTGCTGGAATCCATCCTTTGTATTGCCTACTTTAACCTGTTCTCTCCTGTGCCCCATGGACCGCCGTCCCTGCCTGGACGTTTCCTGTCCCCGAAGAGGAACACTTGCTCACCCGCTGCAGCCCAGTAGCTCCCAAGACAAGAACAAGGACCACTTGCTCGCTCGCTGCCGCCACGGCAGCCACAAGACAGAACATAACCCTGTTCTATTCCCCCCAATTCCTGTGTTGCTCATTTCATTAAAACCCTTGAAAATGCTCCTCTCCTGTGTATTCAGCAATTGGGCTGTGTTCCAGACCACAATCTCACAGAATACCACGACCACGATGACAGCACCAGCTGTACACGAGGCCGAGGAATGGAAGAAGTTTCAGAAGCAGTCTGTGAGTATCATCAAGGGCCAGACCGCCCGGGTCGACCAACTCGCTCACTCCCTAGATGCCGTCACGGCGCAGCTGGCCGCTCTCGCCCTCGACTCCGTTGAGCGAGAAACACAATATCACCGTATCGAGGCACACTTGGCACAGCAGGCCCTACCAGCCGCTTGCCCCGCTGCACCGAGTCCCCCGCATAGAGAACCCCATGTCCCCGCACCAGAGCGTTATGACGGAAGCGTCTCCAAATGCTGTGCGTTTTTATTTCAGTGCTCATTGGTGTTCGAACAGCAACCTTACACGTTTCACAGCGATAGGTCTAAGGTAGCTTACCTGTCGGCTCTGCTCACAGGCGCGGCGTTGAAATGGGCCACCGCTCTCCACTTTAATAATTCCTTCCTCTGCAATTCGTACTCCGAGTACGTTGACGACATGCGTAAAGTATTTTACCACCCTCCAGATGGCTCAGAGGGGGCCTCCGGCTTGTTTTCGATCCGCCAGGGAGGTCGCAGTGTAAGCGAATACGCTATCGAGTTCCACATCCTCGCCGCCGGCTCCGACTGGGGGGACACACCGCTGCGAGGCGCATTCCGCCAAGGCTTGAGCGACGCTATAAAGGACGAGCTTGCGTCCAAAGAAAGACCCACCTCCCTTGGCGAGCTAATCCATTTGGCCAGGGAACTGGACATGCGTCTTCGGGAACGTCGTAGAGAGAAAGCTAGCACTGCTCGTTCGCCTATACCCGGTCCGCCTCGTCGCGCCGCCCGCGCTGAAGAAAATAGTTCCTCCGAGCCCATGGATCTTGACCGCTCACGTCTCCCCCCCAGCGAACGCCGACACAGGTTCGCCACAGGAGCATGCCTGTACTGCGGCCAAACAGGTCACTCCGTTGCCTCATGCCCGCTTCGCCCAAACGACGGGGCTCGACAGTAGCGCTGGGCGTCTGTTCGAGTCTTGATATCGCTCCCAGCTCCGGCCCAAACATGCTATTCCGCGCCACGCTGTGTCTGAATAACCAATCACTCCCGTTATCCGCCCTGGTTGACTCAGGGGCCGACGAGAACCTCATTGACGCCGGAGTAGTCTCCCGTTACAACATCGCTACTGACACCTTGCCGATACCCCGTGACGCCCGGGGGTTAAACGGGAAACTTCTCACGTGGATTACTCGCCACACCGTACCCCTCCGCCTTCTGCTATCCGGGAATCACAGCGAGAATATTCGGTTTCACGTTACCAACTCTCCCCACAATCCCATTGTCCTGGGCATGCCTTGGCTCAAGTTACACAACCCCGTTATCAATTGGCCTACCGGCCTGGTGACCAGCTGGAGCGCCCACTGTCACGTCGCATGTCTGCAATCGGCTCGGCCGCCACTAGAGGGCGCCGGTTCGCACCCCCCCAATGAGAACATTGATCTGTCTGCAATTCCGCCTACCTACCATGATTTAAAAGCGTTTTTTAGCAAACAGGCTCTCTCCCTGCCTCCTCATCGCCAATATGACTGTGCCATTGATTTACTCCCCGGAGCGCCACTCCCCGCTAGTCACCTGTTCAACCTCTCACGCCCAGAGAGAGAATCAATGGAGAAGTACGTCCACGAATCCTTGGCCTCGGGCATAATCACCCCCTCCTCCTCTCCTGTCGGCGCAGGATTCTTCTTAGTTTCCAAGAAGGATCGTTCCCTTCGCCCCTGTATCGACTACCGGGGCCTCAACAACATCATGGTAAAAAACAAGTACCCACTGCCTTTAATCGACTCTGCTTTTGAGCCCCTGCAAGGTGCCACCATCTTTACAAAACTGGACCTCAGGAACGCATGCGGGAGGGAGACGAGTGGAAGACGGCCTTCAAGACACCACTCGGCCACTTCGAGTACAAGGTAATGCCCTTTGGACTGACCAACGCCCCTGCTGTCTTCCAGGCCCTCGTCAATGACGTTCTCCATGACGTACTCCACCGCTCCGTTTTCGTCTACTTGGACGACATTCTGATCTTCTCCCGCTCCATGGAGGAGCATGTCCAGCACGTCCGCCGGGTCCGCCAGCGTCTTTTGGAGAACAAGCTGTTCGTCAAGGCGGAGAAGTGTGAGTTCCACGTCTCCTCCATCGGCTTCCTCGGCTACATCATTGAGGGCGGCAAGATCCGGGCGGACCCCGAGAAGATCAGAGCGGTGTCCGACTGGCCCCGTCCCACCAACGTCAAACAGCTCCAACGCTTCCTGGGGTTTGCCAACTTTTATCGGCGCTTCATCAGGGACTACAGCCTGGTCGCGGCGCCCCTCACCCAACTCACCTCACCTTCCGTGCCCTTCGTCTGGTCCGATGCAGTGGACTCCGCCTTCGCCGAGCTGCGCCGGCGCTTCACCACCGCACCCATCCACGTCCAGCCGGACACGTCCCGCCAGTTCGTGGTGGAGGTGGACGCCTCCTGCACCGGAGTAGAGGCGGTTCTTTCCCAACGCTCCGTCACCAACCTGAAGCTGCACCCCTGCGCCTTCTTCTCACGCCGCCTAACCCCAGCCGAGGTCAACTACGACATCGGGAACCTGGAGCTCCTGGCGGTCAAGCTAGCCCTGGAGGAATGGAGGCACTGGCTGGAGGGATCGGAGGTCCCCTTCCTGGTTTGGACGGAGCACAAGAACCTCGCCTACGTCTCAACGGCCAAGCGCCTGAACTCTCTCCAGGCTCGCTGGGCGCTGTTCTTCGCCAGGTTTAATTTTACCCTGACCTACAGGCCTGGTTCCAAGAACACCAAGCCAGACGCCCTCTCCCGGCAGTTCGTCCCAGAGGAGGGTCCCACACACCCCGACACCATCCTCTCCACATCCTGTCTGGTGGCCACCGCCACCTGGGAGATCCAGTCCATCGTCAGGGAGGCACAGCGTGCCCAGCCAGACCCAGGTAACGGTCCACCTAACCGGCTTTTTGTCCCTGACCTTGTCCGCTCCCAGGTGCTCGAGTGGGTTCACGCTTCCCGGTTCGCGTGCCACCCTGGGATCGACCGGACACTATCCTTGCTGAAGAGGCACTTCTGGTAGGTCACCATGAGAGAGGACACCCGCGCTTTCGTCCTGGCGTGCACCGTCTTTGCTCGTGCGAAGGCCTCCCATCGACCGCTCGCCGGGCTCCTTCGTCCGCTCCCTGTCCCCGGTCGGCCCTGGTCGCACGTCGCCCTGGACTTCGTCACCGGCCTTCCCCTCTCACACGGTAACACAGCCATCCTCACCATTGTTGACCGTTTCTCAAAGGCTGTGCACTTTGTTGCTCTTCCCAAACTCCCCTCTGCTGCAGATACCACTGACCTGATGGTGCTCCACGTCTTCCGACTCCATGGGATCCCGGCAGACATTGTCTCCGACAGGGGCCCTCAATTCATATCCCAGGTCTGGAGGGCTTTCTGTCGGGCTCTGGGGGCCACGGTCAGTCTCTCCTCTGGGTTCCACCCACAGACCAACGGCCAGTCGGAGCGGGCCAACCAGGACCTGGGATCCGCACTCCGCTGCGTGACAGCCCGGGACCCCTCCGGCTGGAGCACCTTCCTGCCGTGGGTCGAATACGCCCACAATTCCCTGTCTTCGGCGGCCACAGGTCAGTCCTCCTTCGAGTCATCTTTGGGCTACCAACCCCCTCTGTTCCCTGCCCAGGAAGAGGAGATCACCGTGCCGTCGGTGCAAGACCATCTCCGCCGCTGCAGGACGATCTTGGAGGAGACGAGGGCTGCGCTGCTCCGCACTACGGACCAGAACCGGCGCTTCGCTGACCGCCACCGGACCCCGGCTCCCGCCTATGTACCAGGTCAGATGGTATGGCTCTCATCTCGGGACCTGCCACTCAAATCCGTCTCACGGAAACTAACCCCCCGTTTCGTGGGGCCCTAGAAGATCCTGTCCCTCATAAATCCCTCTGTTGTCAAGCTCCAGCTCCCCCCCCATATGCGCATTCACCCTTCCTTCCATGTCTCCCAGCTCAAACCGGTGGTCTCCAGTCCCCTGTCTCCCCCTGCTCCAGAGCCCCCTCCTCCGCTGGTGATAGACGACCACCCGGCCTACGTGGTCCGGGAGTTGCTGGACGTGCTGCGCCGCAGCCACGGCTTCCAGTACCTGGTCGACTGGGAGGGCTACGGCCCGGAGGAGCGGAGCTGGATCTCCCGGCCAATGATCCTGGACCCGGGTCTCATCCGGGACTTTCATCGGGCTCACCCTGACAAGCCTGGGCCGCCGGGAGGCGCCCGTAGAGGGGGTGGTCCTGTCATAATCACAGCACGGGCATACTTCACTCCCCCTCCTTTTCCCCTCACATTCTCCACACGCTCCTCTTCATCCCCCTCTCCATCCACTACACACTCCTCCTCATCCTCTCCTTCTCCATCCACCCCTCCATTTACCCTTATACGTCCAACATCACTTAACTTCACGCCACCTAGCCCAGCTGAACTCCATCCCCCTAATTCACACGCGGTCAGGCACGTCACTCTTCACAGATGCACCCTATCCTCCCCTGATGAGGTGCCTACTTCTACTCCTCGATGCTGACCAGAAGCCGTCGTGGTATTAATTACCACTACCCAGGTACGACGTCTCTACCTAAAGCTCTGCTGGAATCCATCCTTTGTATTGCCTACTCTAACCTGTTCTCTCCTGTGCCCCAAGGACCGCCGTCCTTGCCTGGACGTTTCCTGTCCCCGAAGAGTAACACTTGCTCACCCGCTGCAGCCCAGCAGCTCCCAAGACAAGAACAAGGACCACTTGCTCGCTCGCTGCCGCCACGGCAGCCACAAGACAGAACAGAACCCCGTTCTATTCCCCCTGTTGGAGCCAAATGTATGTTTTTGTTTACTTTGTAAATAATTGTATAGGTCTATAGTCTATATTTCATACATAGCCTATAGAAGCACTTAAAATGCCATAATCTATATAATCACTGTTAGTGCCAAATGTATGGTTGTGAAATTATTATTATTATTATTATTGTTATCTGTATGAATGAAGTCATGACTTATATACATAATGGGTTTTGTGATCATGTATTGTTGTAATTATTATATTTTTGATAAGCTAATTAGGGAGATGCCAATTGAGATGCATGTGGCTAATTTGGGGAAACAGGCATCAGGTGTTTAAAATGGGCTGGCCGTTACACAGCCAGTGTTCTAAGAATGTCTGGTATGTGGCAACACGGTTTTTTGAACGCTGCAGAGCAGCTTATATGTTTTGATTGTTTTGATTCTACAATATGATTTTGCCGTCAACCGGTAAGATACACATTTCCTATGGTTCATTCTGGGGATTATTGGAATCCGAAGATCTATATGGAAAATATGAAAGGAAAATAAATGTCTCATACAAATCCGATCTCCCGAGTGCTGCTATCTGAGCGCGTCAACCAAGCGCATACCAGTAGAACCAGAAGGTGCATTTACGTTGTATAAGGATTGCATCTTTACCCCCCAATTCCTGTGTTGCTCATTTCATTAAAACCCTTGAAAACGCTCCTATCTCCTCTCCTGTGTATTCAGCAATTGGGCTGTGTTCCAGACCACAATCTCACAGGTATCCTGTGTTGAAACACACACACACACACACAAAACACAAATACGCTCCAATTGTCTCTGGGTACATCTTAATAGGCCTGTTTGAGTGGGAGTTTGGCAGGTTACCCTACAGGAAGTGTCCTGATGATCTCGAGGCAACAGTAGATTCAAGTCAAAAGGTGACAAGTGTTTTCCAGCTGGATTCTTGAACTGTGGAGCAACCCACCCGAGGAGCTCAGCTTAGTTCACTCATTAAAACCAGACATTTTGTAATAAATATTAGACATTGCTTTTGATTTGTGTATTTTTAGTTTGGCCTTATTGCAGTTAATTTAACTTTTACTGC
This sequence comes from Notolepis coatsorum, assembly GCF_963971535.1. NCBI lineage: Eukaryota > Metazoa > Chordata > Actinopteri > Aulopiformes > Paralepididae > Notolepis > Notolepis coatsorum. The sequence goes on from NC_140174.1 coordinate 66,134,003, forward strand.
ATTTCTGCATTTCGGTTCAGTGTTAGTACGTTTAGTGTAAGACTAAGGGGCAAATTCACAAAGGTATTGTGCAACTTTTTCTGACGCTATGCCGGCGCAAATAGCTCTGAAACACAGTTTGCTATTCACAAAGAAAGCGCAACGGGTGGAATGAGGTGGTTCCATCAGCATTGGTGCGTCTGTGCTATATGCGGGTATTTAAATGAGGTAATATGGGCGGAACATGTGCCCCTTTCTATGCAAATGAGTCTCGTCAAAAAACACTCCCAATTCACAAAGGCCGGCGCTAATTGCACCGTGCAGTTAAAGCGACGCTCTTTACGCCTTGAGAGATTTGGTGGTAACTAAGCGCATTTATAAAGGGGTGTCATTGCCAGCGTCTCAGGTGATCATAGCAGCAATAATCATTGCCAGGCGAAGGCATATAATGCCAGGCGTGCTCGTGAAAGAATATTTCTAATGAGAATATCACTTTTTGATTTAGGCGAGACCAAACGTGTCTTGCGACGTGGAAAAATATGGCTGATTTATTCGTATTCTGATCCACGCAATAATATTCACGGGTAGATCTCGTTGTGGGACACAAGTTCCCAATGCATTGTCCCGTGGGATTATCCCCCCCCCCCCCCCCCCCCCGCGGCGATATCAGCAATTATGACGTCATCCCGATAAACCCGATAACATTATTGATAGCTCCGATAATATATAATACATTTTTTTGTTAAAAGAAATCCGGTGTGGGTGGATTGGGATGAAGGGCGTTTGTTTTTACTATAGGCTCCTCCCGTTTTGCCAGTACTGTGGTACGACTGATAGCGTGTGGTTTAGGAAGAGGGAGTTTTTCACAAATCCAGCGCACCCTTTCTCATGCCTGGCTGTGACGTAGCCACGTTTCAGAAGCAGCGCAGATGGTAAACAAAGATGGTGTCGTCTGACTTTTTCAAAGTTTCAGAGGAAAACAGTTCGCTTGCTATTTGTAACAAATGCAGAAGTTCCACGAGGAGGGAAAGGGGCAACAAGCTATAACGCATCCAACATAATAAGTCACCTGGAACATCACTACCGCTACGATGGTCTATTAAAATACAACGCAGAGCAGCTAAAGGCTAAGCTAATCCAAAGCCAGCTGCAAAAGGAGCTGGCAGCGTGTAGTCTTTTACCAACAAACTTGCAGTTTGCGAACCGGCACGGCTTGTAACTATTGACGAGGCATTTGCAAAATTAAAGATGTTTGAGAGAGATGATTTGTTTGGTTTATTTAATTCTTTTTGAGGCGTGCTGTCCTATAAATGCCAAGTAATAGTTGTTTCATGGACCAAGACCACAACAGTCTCCTCTCCTATAGCGTCAAATGTTTTATCTGCTGACAAAGCACAATACCTGTTGGTTTTTAGTTCACTCATTGTTCAGGGACACACATTGTTAACACAATGGCGCCCAAGGACGTAATTCTCCGTGTTTCAATTCCAACGGTTGTGGACAGAGGCACGGATAAATCCATGGCAAGTTGTTATTGCTTTTATTCCATTTTAATAACCTATTCAAGGTCGCAGAGCGGCACTGCAGATCTACCCTACTCTATGAATTCGAGAAGGTGCAATACCGGCCAGATCCTCTTAGGGGCGCTATCGCGATAATGCAGTGTTCCCTGTGGCCGAACGGTGGACTATTTTCTTTGACTTCCAATGGAGTTTTATGTTAGCTCGATTCTGGATCTGCAGCCTGTAGCTTGGATTACGTTTTGCATCGCAGATTTCACCATGCAATAAGGGGATTTATCATCAGCCAATGGACATATCGATCTACCAGATGGCGATCGATAACGGGGAAATGCTTGGGGACATCCCACCGGACCACGGTAAGATCTTTTTCACGTAAAGTACATCCCGATCGGGCCTTGTTTTGATAGCCATCCAGGCGTTCGGCCAGGCTAATGAGGCTAACGCGGTTATTGGTAATCGATAATCAGAAATGACGTCCCCCGCCCCCCCCCCCCCCCTTTCATGCATACATCATACCGATCATATGCAGTTTGAGTTTTAACTGGAGCGTATCTATAACCGAAATGCCATTGGATTTAACGTTATTAGCTATTAACCCTGTATGTCGGCTTCCAGGAAATATACTAGACCAAATCCGGTATAGCGCTTATATTCACGGCGCTATAAAATGAGAACCTATTTTTTTTTTCTTTAAGCCATTTTGAAGGGACGGTTTATGGACTCAATTGACAATGAGAATGGACAGATAGCATTATAGATTTAGCTGTACAAACAGCCCCACGTCTGTTCACATTTCCCGGACCTCTTGACATTAATTAGACTCATCCCAGTGGCCGCAAAAGTGTTAATGACATTGACGGATTGTGAATTTTGTGATTGACTCAAATAATATTTATTTGGAAAAATAAATATAGTGTGGAAGTGAATCAATGAGACGAGCAGACGGAGTATCGAGTCTCTGAACTTTACTTCCAAACAAATCCAACAGAACCAAGGTACAGCCACACCCTTAAGTCAACTCCCTCCTGTCACTCAATCAGTGTCTATTCTGAAGTGAGACACCTCCATCTAGTGTCCACCACACAGGCCCCACCCGAACATTCAGAATTGACATTCAGTGCAACACCAAACAAACGGAACTGAACACAACAAACCCCCAAAAACAGTGCACCCAGTGTCTTCAGTCTCTTTTAGGAGGTCTGACCACGCGGCCATAACGACTGGATTTAACAGTCACAGGGAACGTGGAAGGGGAAAGGGTAAGGGTAGGGGCAGGGGGCCGTCCCCGCCGCCGCCGAGGCTTCGTCGGTGGAAAGGTAGGGGTAACAACGGCCGGAGGGCCTGGGACAGGGGAAAACTTGGGTGGCCGGCCCTGGCGCCGGGGCTGAGCCAGCTCCACTGGCCCATTTGGGACCACATGAGCAGGCTTAAGACGATCGACTGAGATCTGCTCCTTATTCCCCCCCATGTCCACCACAAAGTACTTGGGGCCCGGCTCGAGGACGCGGAAGGGCCCGTCATAGGGAGCCTGCAGTGGAGAACAGTGGGCATCATGACGGATGAACACATACCTCGCAGTCATCAGGTCCTTAGGAATGTAGGACTGGGGAAGGCAGTGATGTGTGGGAACTGGGGCAAACACCCTCGCTGCGTCCTGGAAGGCAGATCGGTGAGCTGTAGTGGACCAAGGGGCAGAGGAACCAGGAAGGAACTCCCCTGGGACCCTCAGCGGTTGACCAAAAACCAATTCAGCTGAAGAGGCCTCCAGGTCTTCTTTAGGGGCAGTACGCAGGCCCAACATGACCCACGGAAGACGGTCGACCCAGTTGCCATCTGTGAGCGTGGCCCGGAGAGCGGCCTTCATGGATCTGTGAAAACGCTCACACATGCCGTTGGCCTTTGGGTTGTATGCTGTGGTACGATGGAGTTTCACCCCAAGTCTCTCAGCCACGGTGCTCCACAGCTCAGAAGTGAACTGGGATCCCCTGTCCGAAGTCAGGCCCAATGGCGTGCCAAACCGAGTGACCCAGCCGAAGTTAAACGCCCGAGCCACCTCCGCAGCCGTTGTTGATGACAGGGGAACAACCTCCGGCCACCTGGTGGTCCTGTCCACCATAGTGAGGAGGTGTGTGAAACCCTGAGACGGGGGAAGTGGGCCCACCAGGTCCACGTGGACATGGTCAAACCACCTCTCTGGAATGAGAAACGGCTCCAGGGGGGCCTTAGTGTGACGATGTACCTTGGCACGCTGGCACGCCACACAGGAGGCCGCTTATACTTTGACGTCCTTCCTAAGGCCCGGCCAGACGAACTTGGCCGCTACCAGCTTGACCGACGCCTTTACCCCAGGGTGTGAAAGGGCATGAATGGTGTCAAATACCCGGTGGCGCCAGTCAGTTAGAACCATGGGGCGGGGCTGGCCAGTGGAGACGTCACAGAGTAGCGTGGCGCCGCTGTCGTGAAACACCACATCCTCAAGTCGAAGTCCTGTCACAGCCGTCCTGAACGCCTGAAGGTCTGAGTCTGTGAGCTGGTCAGCAGCCATGGCAACATAGTCGATGCCCAGGTGCACAGGACTGACGCGCGCCCGGGAGAGGCAGTCCGCCACCTGGTTGTCTTTACCGGCTACATGCTGGATGTCGGTAGTGAACTCCGATATGGCGGAAAGTTGGCGCTGCTACCGCCCCGACTATGGCTCCGTGGTCTTGGCCATGGCAAACGTTAGGGGCTTGTGGTCGACAAAAACTGTGAACTTGCGGCTCTCCAGCAAGAACCTGAAGTGACGTATGGCGAGGAAGAGGGCCAGGAGCTCCCTGTCGAATGTACAATACTTCCTCTCGTTGTCACGCAGCTTCCTACTGAAGAAGGCCAGAGGCTGCCAGGCGCCAGCCACCCACTGCTCGCACACCGCACCTACTGCATAATCGGAGGCATCGGTGGTGAGGGCTATAGGAGCAGCAGGAGATGGGTGTGCCAGCATGGCAGCATTGGCAAGGGCAGCCTTAGAGCCCTCAAATGCCTGGACCCGCTCCGGGGACCAGCCCATGTCATCGTTGGCTCTCTTCCCCTTCAACGCCTCGTACAGAGGTCTCATCAGGTGAGCCGCATGGGCTATAAACCTATTGTAAAAATTAACCATCCCCAGGAACTCCTGGAGAGGTTTGATGGTGAGGGGGCGGGGGAAAGCAGCAATTGCCTCCACCTTGGCGGGTAGAGGAACAGCCCCCTGGGAAGAGACATGGTGGCCCAGGAAATCCATGGCCGGCAGGCCAAACTGACATTTGGCCGGGTTCACGATCAGCCCATGCTCGTTGAGCCGCTCGAACAGTTGACGGAGATGTCCCCGATGCTCCTCCACCGATGCACTGGCTACCAGGATGTCGTCCAGATAAATAAACAAAAATGACTTGCAGCACAGAGTCCATCAGCCGCTGGAATGTTTGCGCTGCCCCTTTAAGGCCGAATGGCAGTCTTGGGCACGTCGAGCGGATGGACCGGTACCTGGTGGTAGCCACGCACTAAATCTATTTTAGAAAAAATGGTGGCGCCCGCCAGGTGGGCAGAGAAATCCTGGACATGTGGCACTGGGTACCGGTCATGAGTGGTGATGTTATTTAGGCGACGGAAATCACCACACGGACGCCACTTCCCGTCCGCCTTGGGGACCATGTGTAGTGGGGAGGCCCAAGGACTGTTGGACCGGCACACAATGCCGAGCCGTTCCATTGTGGCAAACTCCTCCCTGGCTATTGCCAGTTTAGCAGCATCCAGGCGGCACGCCCGTGCATAAACTGGCGGGCCCACCGTTGGGATGTAATGTTCCACCCCATGCTTGGCGACAGAGGCAGAGAAAGTGGGGACAGTCAGAGCAGGAAACTCAGCGAGGAGGCGCTGGTACATATCGCCTGTGGCGAGCATATTGGCCAGGGCAGGCGGCCCCGGCCCCCCCAGTGTGCAGGGGTATGTGTCAAAGGACACAGAGCCAATCAGCCTACGGTTCGCAACGTCCACTAACAGTCTGTGAGCACACAAAAAATCCGCGCCCAGTATAGGCACCGACACTGAAGCAATAATAAATTCCCAGCTAAACCGCTGTCCATGTAAACACATAGTCACGTACCTGGTACCAAACGTACGGATGGAAGTCCCATTAGCCGCGTCCAGGGGTGGTCCATGTCCGTCTCCCAAGGCGTCCGTGGCCGACGCAGGCAGGATGCTCCTCTGGGCGCCAGAATCCACCAACAGATGCCTTCCAGACAACATGTCCTCGATAAACAACAGCTCGTTGATATTGACGCCAGCGCTCATAGCCGCTAACGAGCGCCGGCTCTCGCGTTTCCCTGGTTACCAAAGGTGCATGGTGGAACACAGCTCTTCGCTTTGTTGCCAAAACGGCGATGATAATAACAAAGCCCTCTATCATCCCTCTGCGTCTGATCCCTGCGATCAGCCACCCGATCAGACACAGCAGCCACACAGTACTGACGGGAGGCCAGTAGTATTCTGTCCGCCTCCTCTGCCAATCCCCGGTAATCCTTGGTGCGCACGAGAGGCGAGCTGGCCAGAACCGTGCGGAGTCGGGAGTTGACGCAGGAACAGCTGCACAAAAATAAATGTAGCGTCACCTGAACCAAGCAGTGCTAGCATGTTCTCCATCAGTTCTGTTGGTTTACTGTCCCCCAATCCGTTGAGGGACAATAGGCGCTCTGCGCGCTCCGCATCTGACAGCTGGAAAATGCGCAACAGCTGTTCTCTGAGCGTGTCGTATTTGCCGGCTGCTGGAAGCTCTCTCAGGCATCCCATCAGCCGGCATGTAGTGGAGGAATCCAATGCCGCGACAACATGATAATATTTCGTCTCATCCGACGTTATTCCGCGGAGGTGAAATTGTGCCTCGATGTGCTGAAACCACGGGGCCGGGTCATGCTGCCAAAACTCTGGCAACTTGACTGTAGCTGCATACACTGCGGGAACCACAGCCTGTGGATTCTCGTTATTGCTCATATTTCACACGTCAGGGTCACCACTGTGGAAGTGAATCAATGAGACGAGCAGACGGAGTATCGAGTCTCTGAACTTTACTTCCAAACAAATCCAACAGAACCAAGGTACAGCCACACCCTTAAGTCAACTCCCTCCTGTCACTCAATCAGTGTCCATTCTGAAGTGAGACACCTCCATCTAGTGTCCACCACAATAGTCACTTTATTTGAAGAGTCAAAACTGTTCTCTTGGCTTTGTTTTGTTCATAGTAGTAACGCTCATGTCATGATAAATCTGGTTGGGTCAAAACTACAGGAATATACATAATTTTTTTTTTTTATTATAATACAATAAATATATATTATCACTTATCGGTATCGACCTTGAGGAGCAGAAAGTTATCGGTATCGGGGTCAAAAAATCAATATCGTGCACCCCTAATATTAATTGAGGGGCAGATTTGCAGTGATGGAGAATAGAAAGAGGCTACATTTTATTTGAAACGCAAGGCTTGCTGCGGGCGACTCATGTAATCCTTGGGGGCTACCTGGTGCCCGCGGCACAAAACCCCAAGAGGGCGCGCAACTCCACCTAATAACGTCAGCATCAATAATAACATACAACACATTAAATAGCTTACATACCTCCCCCCCTCCAAAAAGAAACATCCTTGTTTCATAACACAGATAACAGCATAAACACAACAACCCAATATCACAACAAAGGACCTGTGACAGGTGCGCACCCCAACTGTTCCCCAAAACAAAACCCCAAGTGGGCGCGCAACTCCACCTAATAACGTCAGCATCAATAATAACATACAACACATTAAATAGCTTACATACCTCCCCCCTCCAAAAAGAAACATCCTTGTTTCATAACACAGATAACAGCATAAACACAACAACCCAATATCACAACAAAGGACCTGTGACAGGTGCGCGCCCCCAACTGTTCCCCAAAACAAAACCCCAAGTGGGCGCGCAACTCCACCTAATAACGTCAGCATCAATAATAACATAGGACACATTAACAGGTTCAGCGCCAGAGGTCGCTGTGGGCGTATGGCTGTGTGTGCCAGCGCTTTGTTCAATGGGGATAAATGCCGGTGTTTTCAGTGCTAAAACTATATTATATTAAATATTATAGCTATGGATCTAATGACATAGTCGATTGTCATTGAGTTTCTTCTGGTCCAGATGCAAAAAACAGAATTTTCATCCATACATTTCCATTGTATACTGTGGTGAATATGAGTATAGTTTTAGAGTGATTCTGTGTAATCCCAGGAAACGCCGCCAAACAGCGTTTTACTGCATTTCATTATAAATCGTGCCATTCCTCGCCTGGATCAATAATCAATCTGAAATCAATGCTAGATTATCGGTATTATGTTTCATCATGCATGTATGAAAGGGTGGGGGGGGGGTCGTTTTTCTATGCTTCGATCACCACCAACGGAATATGCTACACAGTACATTACAGAGACACGGGGAAAGAATGATCGGATCAACGCAAGATTGATAACATATAGTCCTTACCTTACCTTACAATATGATGTATTGCAAAAAGGATAATCCAATTATCTGATTGCCATTCCAAATACTGATCGCGATCGTGTTTCCAACGTAATCCAGCATTGAACATGAACGGGCGGGGGGCCCGAGCCTCGTCGATGCATCTGTTATAAGTGATTGTCTTGCCAGAGTATTTAGAATGCCACATCGTTTTCAAATGGAGTGCAATAGCGGCAGCAAGGCATTAGGCGGCGGTATTGGACATTTGCGATCTCAGACCCATTCCCAATGATAACATCAGGCTGGATGGATGAATTATGAAGCGAAATATCAAATAAAAGAAATAACGATGAAAGACACGACTTTTCTCGGGTTTGGCGCCCAACGTTCGGCGAGTTAACCCGAAATATGTCTGTTCTGGCGTCCAATGTGTTAAATAGCTTACAATAACAATGGAAGGGATAACATTCTATCAGTCGCCTGGCAAAAATCGACTGCCACGTGCATTGGATTTAAGAGCTTCCTTCTCCCTCATTTCGGGTTTATTTTTCCCTTACTGATATTTGCCAACCACGCTGTCAGGTGCAGACTGCTCCGCGAGCAAACTGCGCTGGAGCAAATCAGGAGCAAATTGCACGACTATGGGCTAGTATCTCATCTGCACAATATCCTTAGTGAATGGCTCGCAAAGATGGAGCAGATACCGCACGCTAAAACTCCCATGATGCAACACTGAACAGCACGTGAAGTCCTTCATTCCGACAGCCATCCGACTTTATAACGCATCACTGTGCCTCACTGCATCACTGAGCTCAGGGTGACAGTACAATCTGGCATAATCTCCCTGGACTTTTACTTTTAAATCGACATTTTACAATTTTACACTTATTACTGTACATTTACTGTATATTTTTTCTGTAAATTTTAGAATGTATATACATATCAGAATGCACTGTATATCCCGGACTGTATTTTATTCTTTATTCTTGTTTTTATTCGTATTTGTGACTTTTGTTTTTGACTACCTGTTTACTGTTACTGGAGCAATCTGTAGTGTTGAATTTTCCTATGGATAAATAACGTATTTCTATTCTATTCTATTCTATTCTATTTTATTTGTCATGTCACAGTTTTTATATTTATTATTATTAATTTGTATTGTTTTATTGTATTATCATTGTCATTCATTTTATAAATGTAGTTAGAGTTGTAGGTTGTTTTTAGCGATATGATACACAAACTGTGGTCCAAATTAATCTGAGACCCTAATCAGGACGTGGGAACAAACGGCAAGAAGGTCCTGGGTTCAAACCCCGACGGAGGGCTTTCCTGTGTGACGTTTGCTTCTTTTCCCCATGTTCGCATGGGTTTCTCCCACACCATAAACAGACATGATTGATTGATTGATTAAAACTTTATTAACAGATTGCAGAATGGGTACAGTACAGCTCAATACATACAATTGTTAAGGGGATGCAGACCAGAGAAAGACTTTCATCTTGTTTACATCAGGGTCCCCCATTTTCAATTCATCATAACATATATGACACACACGACATACAGATAGACAGTACTGCTACATCTATACATTTATGTCATACCAGATTTGCAAATACTGTACTGTTTGTGATACAAAAAGAGTCCAGAAAAGAGAGTATATACATTTGACGTAGAAACTGTACATTGGAGGAGGTTGGGTAGGTGGGGTGGGGTTGGGTGGGGGGGGGGCCTGTACATTGGAGGTGGTGGGGGGGGGGGGTTGGGTAGGGGGTGGGTGGGTGGGTGACACTGTACACTGTACAAGCAAAACTGTACATTGGAATATTGACAAAGCCATACTTGGTCATTTACTGTACATTGGAGGGAGTTGGGTTAGGACATTTGCAGGGGCCAGTTTCGAATTGCAGTCTCCCGTAGGTGTTTTTTGAAAGTGGGTAGTGATTCACATTCCTTTACAGCTTTGGGTAGGGCGTTCCACATTGATGTGGCATAATTGCGAAACGTGTTTAGTCCCTTGTTTGAGCCGAATCTGGGTTTAACATGATTTGTGGAGCTCCGTCTGGTGTTGTGATCGTGGTATTCACTGACCTTTGGGAAGTATTTTGACATGTACATGGGTACCTTGGTCGTGTTGTGGCGATAAGAAAGTAGTGAGCCAGAGACGTAGGTCGAGTTGAGTACTTTACTTATCCTGCACATAGCATTTACAATAACAACAACCCGTCACCGGGAACCGGAAGTGGCATTTAACCTTTCCCCTAACCTAACCAGTACAACCCACACTCTTAAAGGCACAAGCCCACCTTGGTGAATGTCTCTTAATATAGGTCACCACACAGGCCCCCCCAGAATTCACCAAAACAAAAACTGCAACTAATTAATAGCCAGTGATCAGTCCATCAATGAACAGATTACAGCATGAAATAGTCAACATGGAGGGGGACGAATCAAGCGGCCGAACCGACTGCGCTTAACCAGAGGGGGATTAAGGGAGAGAAGTGGGACCAGCGGCCGGGCCACGGAAGGGGCCAAGGCCGAAACAGAGGACGGGGCAGGGGTCTGAGCCGAAACCGGGGGGCGCACCCGCCGCAGGGGTAGGGCCAACTGAACTGGTTCGTCCTTGTCCAAGTGGGCAGGCTTAAGACGGTCTATAGTGACCCGCTCCGGCCTGCCCCCCATGTCCACAACAAAGTTTTTAGTGCCTGCCTCCAGGACACGGAAAGGCCCGTCATAAGGGGGCTTCAGCGGGGTCCGATGGCTGTCGTGCCGGATGAACACATATTTGGCCAATGGCAGGTCCCTGGGGATGTAGGACTGGGGAAGGCAGTGGTGGGATGTTGGAATGGGAATAAGGGCATCTGCAACACCCCGGGACACTGTTCGATGGGAGGCGACGGACCAGGAAGCTGTGGCCTCCGGAAGAAACTCCCCAGGGACCCGCAGCGGCTGGCCGTACACCAGCTCGGCGGACGAGGCCTGGAGGTCCTCTTTGGGGGCAGAACGAAGACCAAGCAAAACCCACGGGAGGCGGTCAACCCAGTTGCCATCCGTAAGGGCAGCCCGAAGAGCGGCCTTCATGTCCCTATAGAACCGCTCGCAAAGCCCGTTGCCCTGCGGGTTGTACGCCGTAGTGCGGTGGATCTTCACCCCCAGGTGCTCTGCAACTGCAGTCCAGAGCTCCGAAGTGAACTGGGGGCCCCTGTCGCTTGTGATGTCCCCCGGTGTGCCAAAACGGGCCACCCAGCAGCCGATGAAAGCCCGGGCCACCTCCGCTGCCGTAGTGGAGGACAGTGGAACAGCCTCCGGCCACCTGGTGGTCCTGTCCACCATGGTGAGGAGGTGAGTATATCCGCGGGAGGGGGGCAGGGGGCCCACCAGGTCCACATTCACGTGATCAAACCGCCTCTCCGGCACTATAAACGGTGCCAAAGGGGCTTTGGTATGGCGGTGCAACTTGGCGCGCTGGCACGCCACACATGAGCCAGCCCAGGTCCTAACATCCTTCCGGAGGCCAGGCCACACAAACTTGATCCCCACCAGCTTAGTCGAGGCCTTCACACCTGGGTGGGAAAGGCCGTGGATCATGTTAAAAACCCGGCGCCGCCAGGCCGTAGGCACCATAGGGCGCGGTTGGCCAGTGGAGATGTCGCAGAGGAGAGTGGCATTAGCTGTATCGAACACCACATCCTCCAGCTGCAGTGCAGTAGGGCCTGTCCGGTAGGCCTGAATGTCTGAGTCTGTGGCTTGGTCTGCCGCCATGGCGGCATAATCGAGTCCCAAGTGGACGGACCCGATGACCGCCCTAGAGAGGCAGTCGGCGACAAAGTTGTCCTTGCCCGCCACGTGCTGAATGTCCGTGGTTAACTCGGAGATCGCCGATAGCTGCCGTTGCTGACGTCCCGACCACGGCTCCGAGGTCTTGGCCATGGAGAACGTCAGCGGCTTGTGGTCCACAAAGGCAGTGAACTGGCAGCCTTCCAACAGGAATCTAAAGTGCCTAGTGGCGAGGAACAGACCCAGCATTTCCCTGTCGAAAGTACTGTACTTACGCTCGTTGTCGCGGAGCTGTTTGCTAAAAAAGGCCAGTGGCTGCCAGGCCCCGCCCACCCTCTGCTTGCACACCGCCCCCACTGCATAGTCAGAGGCGTCTGTCGTGAGGGCGACCGGGACAGTGGGAGAGGGGTGCGCCAGCAGAGCAGCGTTGGCTAGCGCGGTCTTGGCAGCCCCAAAAGCGCTGTCCATCCCCGAGGACCAGTCTATCTCGTCCTTGGGCACCTTGCCCCGCAGGGCCTCGTACAAGGGGCGCATGAGGTGGGCAGCATGGGGAAGGAACCGGTTGTAAAAGTTCACCATGCCCAGGAACTCCTGTAGAGACCGTACGGTGCGGGGGCGAGGAAAACTGGCAACGGCCTCCACCCTGGCGGGGAGTGGGGTGGCTCCCTGTGGAGCGACGTGGTGTCCGAGGAAGGTGATGGAGGACTGCCCGAACTGGCACTTGGTCGGGTTGACGATGAGGCCGTGTTTACTGAGCCGCTCAAACAGCTGCTGGAGGTGTGTCATGTGCTCCTCTATGGATGCACTGGCTACAAGAATGTCATCCAAATACACAAACAAAAATGGCATGTCCTGGAGCACAGAGTCCATCAGCCGCTGAAACGTCCGAAAGGCATTCTTAGGAACTCAAAAAGTCCAAAGGCTGTAATGACAGCTGTTTTGGGCACGTCCCGTGGATGGACCGGCACCTGGTGGTACCCGCGCACCAGGTCCACCTTGGAGAAGATGACGGCCCCCGCCAGGTGGGTAGAGAAGTCCTGTATGTGCGGGACAGGGTACCGGTCGGGGGTTGTGGCGTTATTAAGGCGACGGAAATCGCCGCAGGGGCGCCAACCCTTGCCAGCTTTTGTAACCATATGTAATGGAGAAGCCCACGGGCTGTTCGAGCGGCGCACAATGCCAAGTCGCTCCATGGTGGAAAACTCCCCCCTGGCGATTGCCAGCTTGGCTGAGTCGAGACGCCGAGCCCGGGCATAGACTGGGGGGCCTTCGGTGGTAATATGGTGTTCCACCCCATGTTTAGCCACTGCAGATGAGAACGTGGGTGTGGTGAGGTCAGGGAACCCGGCGAGCAGGCGTTCATACGGGTCCCCGGTGGCAAGTGTGTTCAACAGGCAGAGAGCTCCGCCCCCCCCAACCGCCCCAAGTGTGCAGGGGTAAGAGGAAAAAGAGAGGGCATCGATCAAGCGACAGTTTTTCACATCTACCAACAGACTGAAGGCACAGAGGAAGTCTGCTCCCAGGAGCGGCATGGACACCGCAGCCATCACAAAACCCCAGCCGAAACGGCGGCCCCCAAAACACACCCCACATACCTGGTGCCGTAAGTACGTATGGGCGTACCGTTCGCTGCGTCCATCTGGGGCCCGTGTCTGCCGTCCATGGTGTCCACGCCCTGTGCCGGCAGGATGCTGCGTTGTGCGCCCGAGTCCACCAGCAGCCGCCGGCCGGACAAGGAGTCAGTGATGAACAACAGCTTGCAGTCATGGCCGGCACCCACAGCCACTAATGAACGCCGGCCCTGGCGTTTCCCTGCCCCTTGAAGCTGCATGGCTTGCGACACTGCTTGACCCTGTCCCCAAACCTGGCATGGTAATAACAGAGCCCGTCGTCGGGTTGGCGTTGGGCTGTCACCGCAGCCGCGGTGTCTGTATAAGCATCCAGTGGTGGGGCTGAGGTGCCCTGGTGGGGCAGCAGTGCATGGACAAACTGCTGCTGCCTGTTGGCCAGGAAAACCCTGTCTGCTTCTGCAGCCAGGCCGCGATAGTCTTTGGTGGAGGAGAGGAGGGAACTGGCCAGTGTCGTGCGCACAGGCACTGGAAGCTGCCGTAGAAAAATGTGCGTGAACAGAAAGGAGGGATCTGCTGATCCCAGCACAGCCAGCATCTTCTCCATCAAATCTGATGGTTTGCCGTCACCGAGGCCGTTGAGGGACAGCAGGCGGTCCGCTTTCTCTAACTCTGACAGTTCATACAGCTTCAGAACGAATGTCTTTAGCGCATTGTACTTGTCAGCTGCCGGCGGATCCTCCAACAGCATCATCGCCTGTGCCGTCATCGAAGCATCCAACGCCGCCACCACATGGAAGTATTTGGTTATGTCCTGCATTATTCCTCTCAGCTGGAATTGGGCTTCGATGTGTTGAAACCACGGCCGGGGATTATGCTGCCAAAAGTCGGGCAACTTGACGGTCGCAGCGTAAATGTTCGCTTGTAACATATTAGCGTCGTTAGCATTCGGCGCGGATGCTTGCGGTTGCGCGAAGCCGTTGTCTTGAGACATAATGCTAATGTTGTTTAACATTAACAAATGTTCTTCACAGGGTCACCAATGTGGCGATAAGAAAGTAGTGAGCCAGAGACGTAGGTCGAGTTGAGTACTTTACTTATCCTGCACATAGCATTTACAATAACAACAACCCGTCACCCGGAACCGGAAGTGGCATTTAACCTTTCCCTTAACCAGTACAACCCACACTCTTAAAGGCACAAGCCCACCTTGGTGAATGTCTCTTAATATGGGTCACCACAGTGTAGTGTATCTTGTAGACCAGGCCCATTGCATGTTGCTGTACTCTGTCGTCTACTCTAAGCCATCCTAGGTTGTCAAGGTGGGCAGGGGTGAGGTGGGTTCTAGGAGTAAGGTCAAGTAGTAGTCTGACCAGTTTGTTTTGAGATGTTTGTAATTTAGTTTTTTAGCGCCTTTGAGGTGCTTTGGTACCATGAGGTGCAAGCATAGTTGTAACTGAGGGGTACAATTCCCTGACTGTATTACTAGATATGATACTTACTACCACTACCTTTGCACTTAATATTCGGCCACCCAGTACACGGCATAAATATATTATGATGAACACTGTCACGTAGATGAAACGGATCCAACACAAATGTACGAATTAGAAATAGGTATTTATTTCTACACAGCGATGGTGTGTAGAGCAAGCACTTAATCAAATCAATCACATTTATGAATGGAAATTAGTATGCACTTTTATGGCAAGAGTATTCGTCGGTATATCAATAGAGAATGTCCAATCTCTGAAGGCGCAGGTGGTACATATACGACCTGGAATAGTTTAAGGAATAACAGCAATGATACTTTAATGATTATATACTGGACACACTAGGGGGGTTTAATCCGGTCGCTTGTAAGCCGACAGGAGTAGGAAGGGGGGGGGTAGAATCCGGCTGCCTCATCCGGCCAAGGGTATCCCAGGTGAACCCACTGTAGTGCCGTTCAATGCGCCGGCGATCCTTGGACCACAGATGAAAGCAGGTGGACTCTTTGTGGGCCGGCGTCATCCGGTCCACGGAGGAGAGACGTGAAGCGACCTCGTCTTGCAGAGCGTCTCCTCACCTTGCGTCCTCTCCAGGGGGGGGGGTTCCAACACACGGCAGTGTCGGGGGTCTTTATCCATGGAATAATCAAAGTATACAAAGCATAATCCGTGCCTGGGAAGGCGGGCTGTCGTCGGCAGAATAATCCGGTATACAGGTCCACTCGCTCGTCGGCTCTGGGGCTCCTCGGGTGCAGCTTCACGTGGGGTCAACCACCCTGGATAAGCAGCCAGTTCTCTGCCCGAAACGATGGGGTACTGACTACGGTAGTATTCTCACCGCACGAAGCACTATATATTAACAGACTATTATTAGCTTAATAGACTACGTCCAACTCGACGATATAGTGCCAAATATGACTATTCAAATATTAATATACACGATGTCTCAATACCGATGGTAGGCGAACTTGGCCTTACTCCCACACGTGGCATCGCGGGGAGGCTTTACGTCTGTGACTCTATTGGAGGGTAAGAAACTGGACTGAAAAAGGAAGTCCTACTTTAGTAGCGCAGTATATATACGCACTATGAACAAATAGTCCCATTAGTGGTGCGGTAGTCAGATTCCTACGCGGAACTAGGACTTGTTCGTACATGTGGAGCGGTACGTTTGAACTGGGTCTGAGGGGTATGGCAGCCTGGCACCAAGGTCTCGACCAATAGTAGAATGGAGACTATTATGGGATGTTCAGTAGGCTAGAATGGATATTCAATGCATATTGTACAAGGAATATACAAGGGATATCAGGGAATATTAGAGAATATACAAATACAATTAAATATATATATATAAATAAATATATATATTCGGTTTAATCTGGCCCTTCACAACAGCCACCCCCTGATTGGTCCCAGACCTAATCAGTTAAACAGAGACAGATTAATCGCGTTGTCTATTTACACATAAGGGTTTGCTGTAGGGGTCAGTCAACTTCACAAAGTCATAGGGTTATAGGGTCATGGTCATCATCGATTGTGTCTGGGAGTCGGGGCAGTTCTATGAGCCTCGCCACGGGACGGGTGTAAGTGCGACCCTGGACGAGCACTTCAGCTGCTCGGACCTTGCCGTCGGTACCGGTGATCACTTTGCTTACGCGGCCGGCCGGCCACATAGCTCTGGGCAGTGATTGATCAATAATCATGACGACTGTTCCTTCTGTCAAATTGTCTCTCTGGGCTCGCTGCAGTAGAAGCAATTCTGCTTCCTCGTAGTTAGCTGCTGACATATCAGCGGGGGACTTGCACTCCGGGTGGTACCGCAGGAATGTTCTTTGTTGTGCACTCTCTATGGACGTGCAATCGTCTATGTTAGGGTCGGTGGAGGCTACGGTGCTCAATCCACAGAACACAGACTTCTTATTTTCCACCTCCTCTGGACTTGCTTCCCTCGGGATAGGCATGGGCCACTGTCCTTCCGGGAGTCTTAGGAATGCGGGGCCGTCACTGTAGACATTGCGACGGGTGAGGTCATCCAGGGGGATCCCCCGGGTGATGACGTCAGCTGGGTTCTGTTTTGTATCAACGTAGCGCCACTCTGTTTCTCCGGTTAACTCTTCGGTTAAGTCTTGAATCTCGGTGACTCTGACTCCCACGAAGACTTTGTACTTGCATGAGTCCGATTTGATCCAGGCGAGTACTGTCGTGGAATCTGACCACAGGATTGTTCTAGACACCGGTATGGTGAGCTCACGTTGGATGAGCGTGGCTAGGTGCGCTCCGGCTAGGGCTGCGCAGAGCTCTAGACGTGGGATAGATTGTTGCTTGCGTGGGGCTATTCTCGAGCGGGCGAGGACAAATGCTGTGTAGATCTCTCCCCCCTTCTCTTGGGCCCGCAAGTAGGCTACTGATCCGTATGCGACCTCTGAGGCGTCACTGAAGACGTGTAAGTCCATTTTACATGTCTCTGGCCTCACCGTGGGTGGGAAGTAGCTTCGGCGCATATTAACGCCTGGGAGTGAGTGGAGCTCCATCTCCCACTCTCTCCAGGTGGATTTAAGGTGTGCGGGAATGGGGTCGTCCCAGCCCTGGTCCTTGTCCCACAATGCTCGTACAATCATTTTTGCCCTGGTGGTGTACGGTAGAATACATCCTAGCGGGTCATATTGTCGGGCGAGTGTTGTGTACACACTCCGTCTGGTGGTCGGCGCCGCCGCCGGCCTTCCCTGCTCCGTAGTCAGGGGCTTGTGTCTGTAGTGAAGCGAATCTGTTTTGAATCGCCACACCAATCCCAGGGTCATCTCCTGGGCTTCTCCCGGGATTGTAGCCATCCAGGTCTCGCTGCTGGCTGCCTTGTCCTCGGAGGAGAGGCTGCGCAGTACTTGCGGATCGCTGCTGGCCCACTGCCTGAGATCAAAGCCGCCTTTGATCAATGAGGCGCGGAGTTTAATCAGGAGAGCCTCGGCTTCTTCTTGGGTTGAAAGGCTTTGTAGACAGTTGTCTACGTAGAAGCTGTTCTTTACGCTGTGTCGGACCTCTTCGTCCGCTGCTGGGTCCTCTGCTACATGTTTCTGTAGTGCAAATGTAGCACAGCAGGGGCTGCACGTCGTTCCGAAGGGGAGGACTTCCCATTGGTAGATGGCTGGGTGCTCATCTCCTGGCTTCTCTCTCCATAGGAACCGTAACAGGGGCTTGTCCGCCTCTACTAATCTCACCTGCAGGAACATTCCTTTAATGTCCCCGCTGATGGCCACCTTTTCCTGGCGGAAGCGGAGTAGAACGCCGAGTAGGGAGGGGCCGAGTGTGGGACCGGGCAGTAACTCTTTATTCAGATTTTGGGATCCGATCTGGTAGCTGCAGTTAAATACTATGCGGTCTTTACCGTTGTGATGGACCTTGTGGTGAGGCACGTACCACGATTCAGTGGTCTGGTCAGCCTCTTTAATGTCCATCTTTGTGACGTGTCCCGCTGTGATGAGCTTCTCAATCTCAGCGCGGTATACACGCTCTTGGGCGGGGTTCTTGGCTAAGCGCCGCTCCGTGTTCAGCAGGTACCGTTCTGTGGCGTCTGTCTTGGCGTGGAAAGTAGGCATTCCTTCTCGCCGCAGGAGTGGCGTGGCGTATCTCAACACGCCGTTGACCGGGACTCTCTTGGTCCCTGTCTCGAGGAGGTGAATGGCGTAAATGTCATCTTTAGAGCGAATGTCTTTCTTTCCGTTCTTAAAGGGCATTTGTTCCAAGGTCCATAGCCGCTCTACGTGTTGCAGGAGTGCGGTTTCTCCCTCTGTGACTCGGGAGTGGAGACATCTAGTGGCTGTACTTCGGTTGAGAGATTTGGCGAGCGGGCCTTGGAGAGTCCATCCCAAACGGGTCTCGACTGCTGCAGGACAGCCTCGGGGTCCGGTATGAACCCGGTCTATCGGGACAATGAGGTCTGCATGGTCGGAGCCTATCAACAGGGTCGGCATAGCATTGTCTATGAGCGGGATCGGTAACTTGCGCAGATGTGCATATTTCTCCATCAGCTTGGCGACGGGGTATGTGTACCGCGACAGTCCTATTTCTTGGCTGGTGAAAGCGTCTGTAATCTGGTACCGTCGCTCAGGCTGGCCGCTTGCTGCAATAGAGAATGAGACATTCTCGCCCTTTATCGTCTTCAAATCTCGTCTTATTGTCCGAATTGTCATTTGGGTTTCGCTTCCCCGCAGCCCTAGCTGGGCCGCAGCGGAGGCGAGCAGCAGGGTCTTCTCTGACCCGTCATCGAGGACGGCGTAAGTGTCCAGGACTTTATTCTGGTAGCTTAGTGTCACACGCACTACTTTTAGGAGTACTCGGGCTCCACTGCTGCTGGCGGGATCGATGTACATGACGCTCGCTTTGCTGCTGGATGGTGCGGGTGAAGGGCGCCGTCTGTTACTGTCGTGAAGTATGTCCAGATGGGCTCCATCGCACTTGGTGCACCTTTTCTTTAAGCGGCATTCGGCTGCCATGTGTGAGCGCGCACAGCGAAAACAGCGCTTGTTGGACTTTATCCATTGACTTGCTTCCTCCGCGTTCAGCTTGGGGAAGGAGTCACATTGCGCTAGCCAGTGTTCTTTCTCACAGTAGGGGCACACTATCTTCCACTTCTCCGTTCTGGAGGGGGTACTGTGGCTCCTGCTGCTCGGTACTGACTCCGATTGGTGCATCACAGTCACCGATCTTCTTCCATCATTTAGTCGTCTGGTTCCTTCTCTGGAGCCAGGGGTGCTCCGTCCGAATGTATCTAGCCGTAGGCTGCTGACTTCTCTCGCCAGGAAGTCTGCTAGATCGAGGAGGTTCGGTTCGGGGCCATTCGGGTCTCGGTGGTCCCTCTGTCGCCTAAAACGCTCCTGTCGAGCGGGCGGCAGCTTCTCCAAGATCCTTTCCACATTTGAGTTGGCGTAAAGTTCATGCCTCCCCTTCTCTCTCTGCGCTCCCAACATCCCTACCAGGGACTGCACTCTGATGGACAGGTCGTCCAGTGCTCGATTGTCTATTGCTGGGGGTAAGCGGTCGATGTGTCGGATCTCCTGGATCACGTAATCCCATATGCGCCCATACCTCTGGTCCAATGCTACCAGCGCTGCTGTGTATGGGGTGGTGGAAGTCGCGTAGGCGAGCGCTATATTATGTGCGCGGGGTACCTTTAAGTGCTTCAGTAGGATGGCGTATTTATGGCGTTCATCCAATACATCCACCAACATGGTCTCCAGACACATGCGGAGTTCCGTATACTGGGCCCGGTTCTCTTGGGTGAAGTCGGGTACCATAGGCGTGCCAATGTATGACGCTGACTGTGGATACATCGGCGAGCGTTGGGGGAGAGGCCTCCTAGGCGAGTCTCCTCCCGCTCCTTGGTATGGGCTGGTACCGGCAGTGTACCATGGCCCGCTTGTCCAGGTGCTGTTCCTCGGTGCGGGTCGTGCGTCGTGCTCACCCGTGTATAGAGTCGGGGGTCTGTAGCGCAGCTCCGCGGGAGTATAGCCTGGGCTCTACCGGACCAGGAGGTCCGGTAGAGTACTGTGCTGTCGTCGGGCGTGGTTCTCCTCCTCTTCCTCTTCGTCTTCAGTTAGGTCATCCAGTGCTTGTAGTCTCTGGTTTAGCCTCTCCACAGGATATGCTGCTCCTTCCCGGTTGCTAGGTCTCGCTTGGACCGGTGGGGGGAGGTGGTCTGTGGGGGGTATAGACCTCGTCTGTTGGTCAAGTTCAGGGTTGTTTACTCGGCTAGGGGATGCCGCCCTGGAGGTGTGTCTAGACGAGTTCCTGGAGCCTCTGGCGGAGGGAGAGGGTGTTGTCCGTCTGATCAGCTGTTCTATTAGTTGCGCTTGCTGTCTGTCGCGCTCTGCGTCCCGTAGAGCACCAGCAGCTGCTCGCTGGCTGTCTGCTCGGTCTCGGGCCACATTCTCTTCTCTCTGAATGCGTCTTAGTTCTAGACGTATATGCTCTTCTTCGCTCCGCTGCTGGATCTGCAGTCGGTCGCGTTCAGCAGCGGCGTTCAGGCTGATGAGGAAGGCCTGCTGTAGGGTCCTCTCTGCCTCGCTGGGAGAAGGCGGTTGTATAGGGGAGCCTTCCCTCGGGGTACTCCTTGCGGAGCCTTGGAGCTCTATCTCCACGGTGCTCTCCCCGTCTTCTTCCGTGCCGAGTTCTCTCTCGGTAGCGTTGTATTCCTCCCGGGACTCATCGGGGACTACTTCTTCAGTACTGGCGGGGTGTGAAGTCATGTCTGGTTCCCACTGGTCCCCACCGTGAACTTGGTCAGTTACATTAGAGCCCGTAGGGGCCTCTATGGTCGGGGTAGTCTGGGCGTTGGGGTTAGACATACTTTTACTTTCTAGTTTTACCGCGTTTACTGTTAGTAGAAGACTAGGTTGTTGACTGACAGCGTAGGCCTCTAAGTACTGAGGGAGCCGTCGTTCGCGCTGCGGGCGTTGGTTAGGAGGATCGTTTCGTGGAGTGTTCATCATAGGCCATTTCAATATTAATAACACTATATTAATATTACACTAATTACCCTCCGGCTCGAAGGACCAATTGTAACTGAGGGGTACAATTCCCTGACTGTATTACTAGATATGATACTTACTACCACTACCTTTGTACTTAATATTCGGCCACCCAGTACACGGCATAAATATATTATGATGAACACTGTCACGTAGATGAAACGGATCCAACACAAATGTACGAATTAGAAATAGGTCTTTATTTCTACACAGCGATGGTGTGTAGAGCAAGCACTTAATCAAATCAATCACATTTATGAATGGAAATTAGTATGCACTTTTATGGCAAGAGTATTCGTCGGTATATCAATAGAGAATGTCCAATCTCTGAAGGCGCAGGTGGTACATATACGACCTGGAATAGTTTAAGGAATAACAGCAATGATACTTTAATGATTATATACTGGACACACTAGGGGGGGTTAATCCGGTCGCTTGTAAGCCGACAGGAGTAGGAAGGGGGGGGGTAGAATCCGGCTGCCTCATCCGGCCAAGGGTATCCCAGGTGAACCCACTGTAGTGCCGTTCAATGCGCCGGCGATCCTTGGACCACAGATGAAAGCAGGTGGACTCTTTGTGGGCCGGCGTCATCCGGTCCACGGAGGAGAGACGTGAAGCGACCTCGTCTTGCAGAGCGTCTCCTCACCTTGCGTCCTCTCCAGGGGGGGGGGGTTCCAACACACGGCAGTGTCGGGGGTCTTTATCCATGGAATAATCAAAGTATACAAAGCATAATCCGTGCCTGGGAAGGCGGGCTGTCGTCGGCAGAATAATCCGGTATACAGGTCCACTCGCTCGTCGGCTCTGGGGCTCCTCGGGTGCAGCTTCACGTGGGGTCAACCACCCTGGATAAGCAGCCAGTTCTCTGCCCGAAACGATGGGGTACTGACTACGGTAGTATTCTCACCGCACGAAGCACTATATATTAACAGACTATTATTAGCTTAATAGACTACGTCCAACTCGACGATATAGTGCCAAATATGACTATTCAAATATTAATATACACGATGTCTCAATACCGATGGTAGGCGAACTTGGCCTTACTCCCACACGTGGCGTCGCGGGGAGGCTTTACGTCTGTGACTCTATTGGAGGGTAAGAAACTGGACTGAAAAAGGAAGTCCTACTTTAGTAGCGCAGTATATATACGCACTATGAACAAATAGTCCCATTAGTGGTGCGGTAGTCAGATTCCTACGCGGAACTAGGACTTGTTCGTACATGTGGAGCGGTACGTTTGAACTGGGTCTGAGGGGTATGGCAGCCTGGCACCAAGGTCTCGACCAATAGTAGAATGGAGACTATTATGGGATGTTCAGTAGGCTAGAATGGATATTCAATGCATATTGTACAAGGAATATACAAGGGATATCAGGGAATATTAGAGAATATACAAATACAATTAAATATATATATATAAATAAATATATATATTCGGTTTAATCTGGCCCTTCACAACAATAGTCGTAGTACCCTTGAATGAGTGCTCCTGCCAGAGTCTTCAGGGTCAGGAGAGGAGATCCGGTACAAGAATCAAGTTCGTTGGTTGACTTTTTTTATTACATTGGATGTCATTTTGTCACAGGAAATATGAGCCTCTAGGATGGAACCCAGGTAGGTAATTTCATCTTTCCTTGTAACAATATTGTCACCCACTATAACTGAGAAGCCGTCGGTCTTGCTGAGTTTGTTATTTTAACCGAAGAGTATGGACTCTGTTTTGCCCATGTGTAATGATAGTTTGTTATCAGCGAGCCATATGCAGATTTTGCCTAGTTCCGAGCTGAGGGTTTTTTCAACCTGTAACTTGTTCTTGTCAGAGACCAGCAGGGCTGAGTCGTCCGCAAACAGGAACAAGATGCAGTCAAAAGCTGACGACATGTCATTTGCATAAATTAGGAACAGTAGCGGTCCTAGTATGCTTCCTTGTGGAACACCACAGTTCACTGGGAGGGGGAGGGTAGGGTACCGTTTACCTCTACCATCTGTTCTCTCCCCTCCAGGTAGGATTGCATCCAGCTCACTGATAGACTATCAAAACCAATTGCTTTTAGCTTGTCAATCAGAATGGTGTGATTGACAGTGTCGAAGGCCTTTTGTAGGTCCAGCATGACCATGCCGCAGTATTTGCCCGCGTCCACCTCTTGTTTGATGTGGTCGTTCAAATAGATAATAATTTTTTTCCGCAAGGTACTTTTCGACCTGTTCCTATACTATTTTCTCCATGACTTTCGAGATGGAGGTAAGGGTAGAAACAGGGCGGTAGTTGCCTGGGTCTAATTTGCTGCCCTTTTTGTGCAGGGGTGTTACTCTCGCAATTTTGAAGTCCTTGGGGACGTGTCCCTGTTTTATGGAGAGGTTTATTATGTGTGTGATGACTGGGGTGATGGCGGCTGCTGAGTCTCTGAGGAATTTGGAGGGGATGTTGTCATGGCCAGTGGCCTTGTTCGGTTGGAGGGCGCTCAGTTTTTTGAGTACGTCATCTGTTGTTACCATTTCCAGTTTGAAGTCGTCTTTGTGGACCCGTAGGTTCTTGTAGTATGCAACTATGTGTTCTACCCATGCACGCTATGAACATACTCATGTCATGTCCTTGACCAGGAACTGGCATTACAACTGGGGGTTGGTCTGTGGCTGCCCACTGCTAGGTAATTGGTCGTAAGGGATTTTCCTTTAGTTAATTTGTTCTTTTTTATGCTGAATACGTTATTTCTCATAAGTCATTACTAGAGAGTGACAACATAATATTCACAAATATGCTTTGGCTTTTGGATAATAATGTGGGAAACAACATTTCAGATCTGTCCATTAAATAGACTAAACAGTACATTACATGACTTTTATGCAACTAAGAATGTCTTTAGGCAAGGATTGTCCTAGGATTATCATAAACAACTTGAGGCAACCAGTCCACGGAAGTGTAATTATGTGAAGATGCCTGTTCTGTATGAAATGGTCTGGTTGACTCTGTTGGCTGAAATTGAAGGAATATTTCCTCCAACAACATTAGCCAGAAGGTTGTTTTTCCACTCAAGGATGAAATAAAGCCTAATCTGATTAGTGTATGTGTGTGTATTTATTTATGTGAGTGTATGTGCTTGCTGTATGCATGTGTGTGTGTGTGTGTGTGTGTGCGTGTGCGTGTGTGTGTGTGTGTGTGTGTGTGTGTGTGTGTGTGTGTGTGTGTGTGTGTGTGTGTGTGTGTGTGCAATTAGTCAGGCTCCATTGCTCTTCAGGGTGAGCATACCTCCTAGCAATCCCCTGACAGACTGAAACACACACAGCAAGCACATGTACACACCCAATTGTTAATTCATATATGCATACACTCCAGTCACCCGAACAACTGCCTCTTTGAACTGCTGCGGTCAGGCAAGCGATACCGGAGTCTCAAGGCGAGCACAGAAAGACTCAGAAGAAGCTTCTATCCCCAGGCCATCAGGCTGCTAAACGAACAATGAACACTACACAACAACAACCATCAAACGCACATAGCACACACATCCACACGCACACACTCACTTTAAACAAACACACTGTAGCACCCACTCCACACACTTTATAGCACACACCCACTTTAAACAAACACACTGTAGCACCCACTCCCCACACTTTATATTTATTGATGAAGGATTGCACTACAACTCGTACACCTTACTGTAAATTGTACCTAAATTGTACCTCATCCCATTTCTGCTTTGCACTATATAGTACTGTACATTAGTACACTGCATAGTATTGTATATTATATGGTAACTCAGTTACGTCTATTCTGCATCGAACATTGTACATATGTCTATACTGAACACTGTGACCTCATTTTCTACTTCTAAATTACATGCTATACTATGTTATTTGATACTATCTTGTCTAGCACATTCTCTGGAGCGTAACAGTAAGAAGCATTTTGTATGAAAGTATTCTGTACTTCTGTATGACAACTATTAAAGAAACTTGAAACTTGAAACTTGAACCTAAGTACACACACACATATCACTCTCACACACACACACACACACACACACACACACACACACACACACACACACACACACACACACACACACACACACACACACACACACACACACACACACACACACACACACACACACACACACACACACACACAGGGGCGGACCTTCCTACAGGCGATATAGGCGGTCGCCTAGATTCATCAACGGGGGGCGTTACTCAGGCGGAGGTAAACATAATGCGTGGAGAAAGGCTTAGCAAGCGTCAGCGTGCGAGCGCACACACACGCACTGTATACGTTTGAAATGAATCGTTCCAGCAAAGTAGGCTTCTATTATTCAAATTAATTGTTTTAATGGGTATCATAGTAATAAGTCCTACTGTAGAACAGGGGCGTATCTAGACCCAGTACTTCAGTAGGGCACAGAAGGGCACCAAAAACCATGAAGCGTGAGCGCGTAGCGCGACCGCGAGAAAAATTTGGCCGGTTTTGGCCGGTTTGTGGGCGAAAATGGGTGGATTTTGTAAAAAAAAAATTTAAACTTTATTTCGGTTTTAGGGTTAGGTTAGGGTTATGTTATTTAATTATTTGGGGGAGCCAGCCCCCCAAACTCCTGAAATGCATAGAAATCTATGAAATAAATAAAACAATCTGACATTTATATTAAAAAGAGCTAGCCCCCCAAACCCCTAAAATACATAGAAATCTATGCATTTTGGAACAGTTACTATATATAGTCAAGAAAGCATTTAGTCATACTTAAAGTTTAAAGTGCTTTACTTGCATTGAACATTGCATTGAACATTGAACATTGAGGAGACATCATTAGAAAGCACAATGTATGTTTCCATAGTTACGCAGATTACACACAATTGTACATCTCCGCTGAACCAAATTATCACACAGCTATAAACTCAATTTCCGCCTGTCTCTTAGCAATAAACAAATGGATGACGAACAACTTCCTAAAATTAAATGAGGGCAAAACTGAAATCCTACTAGTCGGTCCTATGACAAAAAGAGAAATGTTACAGAGCAATATGGGGCAACTTACTCCTTGGATCAAACCCAAAGTTACAAGTAAATAACCTACACTGGCTTCCGGTAACTTTTAGAATTGATTTCAAGGGCCTCCTCCTTATATACAAAGTATAAACATTGCGATCATCTACTATTGAAGGTTCCAAGCCACAGTCTAAAGAAAATCGGGGATGCAGCCTTTGCTAACTATGCACCAAAGTTATGGAACACACTACCTATGGACATTAGGGAAGCTAGATCTCTTAGTATTTTCAGAAATAAGCTAAAAACGTACCTCTTCACCATAGCCTTCTAATACACCCCGCTGTTGATTGTACTGTAGCACTATTTTACTCTGGCCATTCTATTGCATAATTTTACTATCTATTCTACTATTCTATTATTGCACTGTATTATTGGTGTGCAAACCAGTCAACTTACAAAAAAGAGCCTGTTGGAGGATTTCAACAAGATAAATGCGACAACATTGCAAAATATTTCACTATAATATTTCAAAGTGAAGTAACAAATATTATAATAATTATTTGATCATGTTAAATGATCTTTTGATCATGTTAAAAAAGAGAAAATAAAAAACATTTGTAAAAAAAAAAAAAAAAAATTAATCAGTGGGGCACAGATGATCATCAGTAGGGCACGTGCCCTACTGATAGTGGTCTAAATATGCCGATGCTGTAGAACATGACATATTATTAGCATGACATCTGATTTATTAATGCCAATACTGGACGACAAGCGCAATTGGCCCTTGATAAGTGTAAACTATGGATTAGTCAGTAACAGTTCATGTTGGACAGCTCAATGTGTTAGTGTGGCTGCATGTGAATCCTGTCATCCCAGGTTCAAATATCTCGGTTAGTTTTTTTTCTTTTTTGTAACGTTAATTCATTTATCCACTCTGGTTGGATGGTGTATTGTACTTGTGCTGTATAATGACAATACATTTGAATTGGATCTCGTCTTGAGATCGCTACCTGTTGAGTGGATCAGCATGGTGCAAACCGTGCAATGCCTACGTCCAAAGCTGTTTTATATAGGGCACATAATCATTTCGCCACTGTCGTGTTCTAGTCGATTTGTCATTTCCTGAACCTAGAAATGTTCTTTCCTATGAAGTTTTTTTGTTGATTTGTATTGATATGGGTACCTAGAACAATTTTTGCTTGGTTGCCCAAAGGGCAACTCTGGGAATTTGCATAATCAGGAAAGGTATCACGCTGTAGTGTCGTTTCTTATGACTATGGATGTACTATGAGGGGTTGCAAGAAAAACACAACGCACAAGAGAAAGAGAGATGAAGGAGATGAGGAGATGAGATTGGCTGATTGCCAGAATCCTACATACTGTAACTGCTCTGGTGAAGATAGCTGCTGCAATCCATACACGAAATGTAACCCAGGATGTTGGGGAAGAGAGTTTTGATGAGGGTGCCGATCAGGAGGGCGAGGACCTGCATACAGATATTTAATTTAGTTGCGAAAGATAAAGATGATTGTCTTATTGCATAATTTCACACTTTTATATTTCTGAATACCAGTTTTTGTGACATGTTAATGACAGTTCTCACACAAAGAAAACATGAATAAAGTGAATCATGAATGTTCATTAAGTTGTTGTTTCTATTCATTGTCCACCCAGAAGTCAATTTTAACATTGACCTGACCTTTAGCGTGTGAGATTGACCTGCAAAAAAAAAAAAATAACATCAGAAATGGATTATACACACATGAAAAAAAAGGTATTCTAGGACAAGCGGGTCAAAAGTAAAAAAAGTTTAGATGGCGTTCGGCGGGCATCTATGATTATGCAAATTCCCAGAGTTGCCCAAAGTTGCCATTTGGGCAACCAAGCTAAAATTGTTCTAGGTCCCCATATTAATACAAATCAACTAAATAACTTCATAGGAAAGAACATTTCTAGGTTTAGTATTGAACAGATAGAAACGTCAAATTGACTGTTCATATGGTTGTGATCCACTCATCAGGTAGCGATTTCAAAATGAGAGTTGTTTCAAATGTATTGTCATTATACAGCACAATACACCATCCACCCAGAGTGGATAAATGAATTAACGTTACAAAAGAAATTCAGATTTTAGCGAAGAGATTTGAACCTGAGACAACAAACCTAAGGATTCACATGCAACCACACTAACCCATTGAGCTAAACATTCCAACATGAACTCCCAGATAGCAAAAGATTTGTGAATCAATGTTGAAATAGGGTTAGGCAGAAATATTGAATCCATGTTGAAGCCTGACATCTAAATTATACAAATCGTTGTCTATGACTTACATGTTGAATCAACGTTAGGTTTCAACCATAACTGATACTATATCAATGTTGATTCAACCATCATCTAAATGGTCATCTACATGCACATTTTAGTTGATTTTATATTGAATCAATGTTAGGCATCAATGTTTATTCAACCATAATCTAAATGGTAATCTACTTGTACATTTGTAACTTGTAACTTGTAACTTGTACATCTACTTGTAACTTGTAAAGTTAAGGAATCAATACTGATTAATGTACATTTTACATTAAAATATTGCTGCTGATATGTATACATCATAACATTACATGTTTTTTTCCTGCTGTTAAACACGCTATTGTTGGCAGACGGTGTATTAGTGGTTGTTCAAAATTCTTATATGACCATATTTCCAAAAATGTGTGAACAAAAATGACAACATGGCTTTAATATAAAAATTATTTTTTTTCTTTCAAGAGGGTCTCATCATACTTCCACAGTGACCAGTTAACCTTTTACACAAACATTAAATAACAGACCTTATAACAGACCTTTCATTAACAATACTATATATAGCCACTGCCAGAATAGTGACACACGTATCGTGTGTGGTGAGCACACGGATTCATGCACAGCGAAGACAAGATTGCGTTGTCTCAATCATTTTAACTATAAATGTATGAGCTCAAAGTATGAGCTCATTGACTGAAAAGTCCAACAAAAAGCATCAATTGTCAAATAATATTGATCACATTAACTAGACTAGATGTTTTTGAGGAAATTAGAAAGGGAACAACAACTTAACCCTTGTGTCTGATCAGATTCTTATTTGTTTGATAACTTTGCAGTGATTATGTTTGTAGCCAATATAATATGTGGCATAATCTTTTAATTATCTTGTATTTTTTTTTTACTCTCTTTCATAAAATGTTTATTCAACTTCAGCCCGATCATAACCACCACATATTGTTTTTTTTGTCATATTTAACAACTCTTTTCAGAAAAGTGGGAGTATTTCATTACAAAATAAATATAAAAAATGGTTATGATCAGGGCTGAAGTTGAATAAAATATTTATGGAAAAGAAAGTGGGAAATTATTTCAACATAATCTTTTTATGGAGTTTTTCAATTTAGTCCCCTAATAAGAGTATAATACTTTAGTTTTCAGACACAAGGGTTAAATAACAATGGCAGAGGATTTGAATTTAAACACAGTGGAGCTCAGATGATCTGTCCGGAAAAGTATGTTTCTTAGGGGTGTAACGGTACGCGGATACGTACTGTACCGCCTCAATGTGGTCCTCCGGTACAGTACGCGCTGTGCACCGAGCGATTGCAACGGTATGGAACCTTTTTTTGCGGAACTTAAATCCCCCTGGCCCTAATATAACGTGCACAACTAACCGGATGTTGTTTGTTCATTCCACGCAGCGCGCAGCTACACTGAACGAGAGCTGTAATTCAGCATAGCATATTAGCCTTAGTATGGCGAGTCAATACTACTAATTAATAGCGAGATGCTGCTTGAATGCAACGTTGCATTCAAGCAGCATCTCGCTATTAATGCAGACCGGGCCAAAGCAATAACAAACGCCATAGGTGTTTTTATAGCAGCAGATCTGCGACCATACTCAGTTGTCCCTGTTGCGTTCACGCAGCATCTCGCTATTAATGCAGACCGTGCCAAAGCAATAACAAACGCCATAGGTGTTTTTATAGCAGCAGATCTGCGACCATACTCCGTTGTCGAGAACACTGGGTTTAAGCACATGTTAACAGTAATATAGCCCCGCTACCTAGTTCCCTTGTCCCTATTTCAGCCAGCAAGTCATACCACCAGCTCTGTATAAACTAGACTTTCATGACTGTGATGCAAGCCCTGCCCCTGTATTCAAGCATCACAGTCATGAAAGGGGTTATGTATAAACAAGCACATGCTACAGTTGTCCACGACTTATCCTCCAAGGCATCTGCTATATAATAATCTTCAGATTTACTTAAGTGTTATTAGTAGGTTACAGCAGTAAGCATTAGTTTGCTCAGTCAATTATGGCCAATTCGTTTTATATTGTTTAATACAGTTAAATAAATAGATAGATGAAAAGCAATTTTTTTATCCCCCCCCCCCCCCCCCCCCCACTGTACCGAAAATAATACCGAACCGTGACTTCAAAACCGAGGTACGTACCGAACCGTGGATTTTGTGTACCGTTACACCCCTAATATTTCTATAACTCTCCCATATAACTCTCTCCCATACCCTTAACACCAACCGCTGAAGTGCCATTGAGCAAGGCACTAAACCCCCAACTGCTCCAGTGGAGTTGCTCAGTGGCCAACAGTGTCAGACTGTGGTTGTACTGGGCAGCTCCCAGGTGTGAATGGAACTCTGTGAATGTGTAAAAAAAGAGCATCCATGCTCAGCGAACCTACCCTGGGTAAATAAAGGTTAAAATAAAAAATTTAAAAATAAAAACACTGCAAGAACAGGCTGAAGCAGCAAGTCATTCAAGTAGATGCTGTCTGATTGATTGATTGATTGAAAACTTTATTAACAGATTGCAGAATGGGTACAATACAGTACAGCTCAATACACACAATTGTTAAGGGGATGCAGACCAGAGAAAGACTTTCATCTTGTTTACATCGGGGTCCCCCATTTTCAATTCATCAGGACATATATGACATACATGACATACAGATAGACAGTACTGCTACATCTATACATTTATGACATACCAGATTTGCAAATACAGTACTGTTTGTGATACAAAAAGAGTCAAGAAAAGGGAGTATATACATTTGACGTAGAAACTGTACATTGGAGGAGGTTGGGTGGGGGGGGGGGTTGGGTTGGGTACATTGGGATATTGACAACCATACTGGGTAATTTACATTAGAGGTGGTTGGGGGGGGGGGAAACACTGTATAAACAAGCAAAACTGTACATTGGGGGGGGGGGGGGACACACACACTGTACAAACAAGCACAATTGTACATTAGAATATTGACGAAACCATACTAGGTAAATTACTGTACATTGGAGGGGGTTGGGTTAGGACATTTACAGGGGCCAGTTTCGAATTGTAGTCTCCCGTAGGTGTCCCTTGAGAGTGGTTTTGAAAGTGGGTAGTGATTCAGATTCAGATTCAGATTCAGACAACTTTATTGATCCCCGTGGGGCAATTCATATTTGCAGCTTCACCACAAGCAACAAAGACAAACAAACAAACAAAAAAACATCTCAACGACAGCACGGAAAATAAAAAGAGAAACACTCCATGTGATACAATCCAGCAATAAAAGTAAAAGTAAAAACAGACAACCAAGTGCAAAAGGCTACTTAAAATGACTACTGTCTGTGTTTAAAAGTCTGATAGCCGAGGGGACAAAAGATTTGGCGTAGCGGTTGGTCCTACTTGGTGGGACGTCATAATGGCGGCCAGAAGGCAACAGTGAAAACCGCTGAGACAGAGCATGGAGGGGTTGATTAATGATGCTCGTCCCCTTCTTGACCACCTGGTCCGTCCAGAGAGAACATAGGTCTCTCTCTTTTACTCCAATTATTTTGGAGCACACTTTCACAATATACTGTAGGCTGTTCCTATCTTTAATAGACAGGCCACTGAACCAGCAGATAAAAGAAAAAGTTAGGAGGCTTTCAATAAAAGAACTATAGAAAGTGCTCAGGATCTTCGCACTAACATTAAAAGAGTTCAGCTTTCTTAGCAGGTAGATCCTCTGCTGACCTTTTTTAACAATAGACTCTGTATTTAGGTTGAACTTCAGTTTCACATTCACATACTTTTACAGTTTTGGGTAGGTGTTCCACATTGATGTGGCATAATTGCGAAACGTGTTTAGTCCCTTGTTTGAGCCGAATCTGGGTTTAACATGATTTGTGGAGCTCCCTCTGGTGTTGTGATCGTGGTATTCACTGACCTTTGGGAAGTATTTTGACATGTACATGGGTACCTTGGTCGTGTAGTGTATCTTGTAGACCAGGCCCATTGCAAGTTGCTGTACTCTGTCGTCTACTCTAAGCCATCCTAGGTTGTCAAAGTGGGCAGGGGTGAGGTGGGTTCTAGGAGTAAGGTCAAGCAGTAGTCTGACCAGTTTGTTTTGAGATGTTTGTAATTTTGTTTTTAGCGCCTTTGAGGTGCTTTGGTACCATGAGGTGCAAGCATAGTCGTAGTACCCTTGAATGAGTGCTCCTGCCAGAGTCTTCAGGGTATTCTTGTTTACCAGAGAGGCGATCCGGTACAAGAATCGAGTTCGTTGGTTGACTTTTTTTATTACATTGGATGCCATTTTGTCACAGGAGAGATTAGCCTCTAGGATGGAACCCAGGTAGGTAATTTCATCTTTCCTTGTGACTATATTGCCACCCACTGTAACTGAGAAGCCGTCGGTCTTGCTGAGTTTGTTATTTGAACCGAAGAGAATGGACTCTGTTTTGCCCAGGTGTAATGATAGTTTGTTATCAGCGAGCCATATGCAAATTTTGCCTAGTTCCAAGCTGAGGGTTTTTTCAACCTGTAACTTGTTCTTGTCAGAGACCAGCAGGGCTGAGTCGTCCGCAAACAGGTACAAGTTGCAGTCACAAGCTGACGACATGTCATTTGCATAAATTAGGAACAGTAGCGGTCCTAGTATGCTTCCTTGTGGAACACCACAGCTCACTGTGAGGGGGGGGGGATAGGGTACCGTTTACCTCCACCATCTGTTCCCTCCCCTCAAGGTAGGATTGCATCCAGCTCACTGATAGACTATCAAAACCAATTGCTTTTAGCTTGTCAATCAGAATGGAGTGATTGACAGTGTCGAAGGCCTTTTGTAGGTCCAGCATGACCATGCCGCAGTATTTTCCCGCGTCCACCTCTTGTTTGATGTGGTCGTTCAAATAGAGAAGGCATGTGTCAGTGGAGTGGGATGTTCTGAAGCCAGATTGGAATTCGTAGATTCGATTTTTTTCCGCTAGGTACTTTTCAACCTGTTTGTAGACTATTTTTTCCATGACTTTCGAGATGGAGGTGAGAATAGAAACAGGGCGGTAGTTGCCTGGGTCTAATTTGCTGCCCTTTTTGTGCAGAGGGGTCACCCTCACAATATTGAAGTCCTTGGGGACGTGTCCCTGTTTTACGGAGAGGTTTATTATGTGTGTGATGACTGGGGTGATGGCGGCTGCTGAGTCTCTGAGGAATTTGGAGGGGATGTTGTCATGGCCAGTGGCCTTGTTAGGTTGGAGGGCGCTCAGTTTTTTGAGTACCTCATCTGTTGTTACAATTTCCAGCTTGAAGTCGTCCTTGCGGACCCCTAGGTTTTTGTAGTAAGCTACTATGTGTTCTATCCCATAAAGCCCTGAGTGGGAGGGTAGTTTGTTTACCAGTGTTGTGGCTATGTTTGTGAAGAAAATGTTTAAGTAATTGGCTACATCCAGCTTGTCTGTGATGAGCGTGTTGTCCGTTTTTATGTTTATGTTTGAGAATCTGGTTTTAAGTTTTTTACTGCATCCTAGTTGATTATTGAATAATTTCCAAAGTTCACATGGTTTGTTTTTGTTTTCCTCAGTTTTGTCATTGATGAAATTCTTTTTTGCAGTTTTGATCATGGAGTTTACGTCGTTTCTTAGTCTGTTTCTTTCTAGTTTGAGTTCAGTCATGTGGGCTTGGAGTTCACTGCTCGTGCTTTTGGTAAGCTTTGACTGACTTTTACGAAACTCAGAGCATTTTTTGTCTCTGGTTTTCATAGCGGCCAGTATTTCGGAGTGCATCCACGGCTCAGCGTGATTTTTTACCCTGGTGGTTCTTAGAGGGGCCATGTCGTTTAGTATTGTTGAAAATTTGGTTTTGAAACCAAGCCATGTTTCTTCAACCAGTGTACCATTGAGTTCATCTGACCAGTCCAGACTCTCCAGTTCAAGGTTAAAGGCCTCGCTAGAGTAGGTTTTGAGGTCTCTAGATGTGACTGTTTTGTGGCAGCCAGCCTTTTGTTTTAGCTTTTTGCGGGTACAGAATATCATATAATGATCACTTAACCCACATGCTATAACCCCTTTATTGGAGATCTTGGACTTGTCGGAGGTCAGGATGAGGTCAATGGTAGTCTGAGTTGATTCACATACACATGTGGGTTGGGTGATTAGCTGGCTGAGGCCGTGCAGATCACAAAGCCTACTGAATGACTTGAAGACGGGTGCATCTTTTCGTTGCATATCCGTGTTCCAGTCTCCAATAAGAATTTTGTCTACATCCTCAACTCCAGCTAAACACCCGTCAAGTGTATCATAAAAGCCACTATGATCTGGCGGTCTGTAGATTGAGCCAACCAGTAGGGATTTCGCCCTTTCGAATAGGATTTCCACCCATACAGTTTCAATTGATGCATGATTCAGGTCATTTCTGTTGATGAATTTGGTGTCTTTGTGTATGTACATACAGACACCACCTCCATGTTTGTTCCTATCATTCCTGATTATTGAGTAGTTCTCAATCTCTATCTCTGGATCTTTTACAGAATCGTCAAGCTTAGTTTCTGAGAAGCACAGTATGTTTGCCTTACCATTTATGAATAATTGTTTGATTTCATCCAATTTATTTTTTAGGCTGTTTATGTTAAGGTGAAAAATGTTCAGTCCATTGGAGTTGGTTATTTCATTGATGTTGGCAGGTTCGAAGTATTGTTCATTTGTGATCTGTTCCTCTGAGTGGGGCGGGGGGGGCTTTGTTGTCGTGGGTGGAAAGGGGGGAGGGGGGGGTCGGGTCCCGCGCCGTGCTGGTACAACAAAGTCCTTTGTTCCTGGATGTTTTCGCTGTTAGCTCTGCTGGCTAGCCGGCTATCGGGCGTCGAGATGTTTAAATCCCGTGTCGAGTTGGTCGTCATGGTTTCGACCCTCGGTTCACCTCCTCTCGTCTCTGCCTCACGTGTGCTCGTCTGCTGCGGCGTCATTGGGGGAGAGTCGCCGTCCGCGCTGTGGATGTAGCCACGGGTTGAGTTGTTGATGCTGTTGGTCGCGATGGGAACCTCCATCGCTTCTTGCGTTGCCAGACCAAGTCTTCTAGCCTGAGTTCTGGTCAAAACCGGGCCTGGGTTTAAATGAATGTCTCCCGAAAGTAGCAGAACTGTCCATGGAAGAACAGTGTCCATGAGGGTAATGCCTTGTACTGTATGAACCAGGGAAACAGTGTGTGATGGGGTACCCTAAGTTTGACTCTGGTTAGCTTGACTTAAGTTTGGGTCACTTCGGTTCCTTGAGATGCCTCCCTCCCGGTCTGACGCATAACGAAGCCACTTCTTGACAGTTTCGCTGTAGTCCTGGTCGGTCAGCTTGGGGTCAAACTGTCGAGCAGCAGCTGATAGACACAAAAATAAAAAAGTAAGGAAGAGAGGTGAGATGATGTACGATGATAAGAGCACCCCTCACTTCACACAAGTGATTTTTTTTAATCACTCAATTACTCACTCTGTAGGTCTACAGTAACAAGCTACAGTCAGCATCCAGTTAGACTGGACAGGAAAGAGAAGCAATCGCCTAGCCTGACACCATCTAGGCAATACAATGTGTATCCATGCACCTCTAAAGCTCACCAATTACGTTGTCCATTTCTTATAGGTTGCACTTTCTTCACTTTATTCCAACATAACACTTTTTTAAAGTTTTTGCAACAGCATAATTATATTCTGAATCACCAGCAGACAGTCATGCCTCACTACCTAAACTTAACCTATGAAGTAGTTTGCAGGGGAGGAAGCTCACCAAACATGCAGGCTTGTAGTGTTGTGTGCTTGAATGGCTTCTTGCTTTCTGAACAACGCTTGTCTTTCTTTCCAGCCCAGTTGAACCCACTGGCCAGGGCGTTGGCCATAGCAGAAGGCCCTGCGTTAGAAACAGCATAACATTTATTTTATGAACACAGAGCAACCAACTTGTTTATACACACACTTTATGCATGCACTAATATTCCAGCCCATGCCAGTCGTTAGGTTTAACCACATTAACTCTCCTGTCCATATGTAAACGGTATATTTGAACAATTTCAAAACGTTTCATAAATAGCAGATATACAAGCTCTAACACGTTTTGAACTAGAAAGTGCTAAACACATTTATGACTTTAATCCAGCCTATATAGGTATATAGATGTGCCTGTCCTTTTTGGCTGTTTGTCCACCCTCCCCTACTACTAAACACATTTTTCCCCTGAACAAGACCACACTGAAATGATCTACATTTGATAAATGAATGCAGCTCAATAAATTACCATCTTTTGACGGACTGATTGCTCCATCAGTAATGATTCTGCCTCATTGAAGTCTTGTTCACTGGCGATTGGCAGCTGGAAGGGGAGCATAGTGGTTGTGGTGGCCACCCCGTGTCCCCTGGTCCCACCCAGTGTCATGTTGCTCTCAGCCAACTCGATCTTGATGAACTGCACATCTCTGGACAGATCCTTCACCACCACAAGTAATTCAGCAAGCATTGAATTCATCTTCTGGATGGTAA
This sequence comes from Notolepis coatsorum, assembly GCF_963971535.1. Lineage (NCBI taxonomy): Eukaryota > Metazoa > Chordata > Actinopteri > Aulopiformes > Paralepididae > Notolepis > Notolepis coatsorum. The sequence goes on from NC_140174.1 coordinate 66,171,139, forward strand.
GGTCTTCAGAAGAAGAGTTAAAATCATTAAGTGAGAAATAAAAATAAGCAGCAAATCACACAAGGAATTACACCATGTCCAATAGACTTGCCTTTCATAAGCTGCCCGTCATCGCCGGCCATCTGTCTACGCTGTGAAACACCAGATGGGGTGTTGTAGTGCCCTGAGCTGTATCCTGACATCCCTGTAGAAACAAAATCATAGTTATATATTTCACTATAGTTTGACTGCATTGGATCAAACTGGTGGTAGTTCCCTCTAAAATGGCATACCATTTTCTGCATGTTGTGGGAGACCAGGGAGAATGTTGTATTGCCCCGAGCTGCATCCCGACATCCCTGTAGAAACAAATCATTATATTTAAAAATAAATACAAAATCTGACTTGTCAGTCAAACTAACATACATGTCATAATCACTAACACCGGTTCCTGACAGGCAGCAAGCGAGCGAACTGGAGACGAAATCGCGCACGACACTGTCCTGATATGACGCAGCGCGTGTCCGAGTGTGTCTGTGTGTTTGTTACCTGGAACAGGGGGCAAAGCAGCCTGCGATTCTAGACCAATAAAAAGTGTTTAGGGGCGGGACTCAGCCGCGTAATCGCTCAACTAGAGACACAGCGAGCGAATATTTGAGGGGTGAACGACATCGCTGCTCAGTTCACTGTCGCTCGCGGCAGGTCAGGATAGTCTGATTGAAACGAATACATTTTAATCACTTTTTCTCGCTCGCTCTCGTCGCTCTATGTCAGGAAGTTGTGTAAGGAGTTGTATCCCCGTCTCTCAAAACACTGTTACTGAAAGAGTACAGTATCATACCACTACTTGCACTTTGTCGATCTTGCAGCTGCTGGACATGTGAGGCCTGCTGGAGCTGGTGGTACTGTGCAGTATCAAATCCTGGCATCTCGGCTGAAACACAGTAGGAAATACACAAAGTTATTAGCAAATGATGCTATTGTAATCCCCCATGTGAGAAAATGTTTGATTTCCATTCAGCTGATTTCACGTGCAGTGCCAAATACTACTTTAATAAAAATATCAAAGACAATGCGAGACAATACAGATATTTTAAACATGCCAGAATATTATGTTATGAGACTGCTTGATAACGATAGGTTATGACTATAACCAAGTTCTGTTAGTTAGGGGCGATGCTTGGCATCACACTGCACTATCTCGCATACGTGCACGCGTACTGAATAAACCACAAATGTACCTCTAATACCAGTATTAGTCTGACCACACCCCTCATCAGCTTACCTTCATAAGCAGGTGTGTGGTCACCTGCTCTCCTCCTTCCCAAGCTTTCACCACAAGGTGAGGTCAAGGGCTGCAACGGCCGTCTGATGCCAAGCATCGCCCCTAACTAACAGAACTTGGTTATAGTCATAACCTATCGTTCTGTATCGTTAGTGGCTTAGCTTGGCATCACACTGCACAAGGGAGGCCAAGCGGAGCCACTGGCTGACAAATACACCCCGCTGACAGCCCCCCAAAACCATCAGAACAGGGAGGGCCGAGCCCCCCCGACCCCCCCTAATGGAGGGTATCCCCCCTATTAGAGGCTTCACGGGAAGGCGACGGACCCGACCGTGCGAAGAGGCACTCAAGCAACTTAACGCACAGGGTGAGCAGACCGTGGCTTGACCCCACGACTACACACACGCACAACCCGCATGCCACCCGGGAACGAACGGAGGAACAACCTCGTTACTGCCCCCAGAATCACGGGGTCAAGGGCAAACCCAACCCCGTGGCAAGGCCGTAGCAGCGGAGCGCGAAGGAAGACCCAGACCCACCAAAAGGACTGGACTCCCTGGAATGGGGGCCCGGAGAAGTCCATGATGCCAGCATCAAGACCCCACCAGGTGGGCACGTAGTGCCCCGCCCCCCACATCGCCAGCGTATTCGGACAAAGGCCCCCCAGTTACTGCACCTGGTAATCCCAGGCGGTATCCCAACCAAGTACTAACCAGGCCCGAGATCGGGCGTGTTCAGGTCGGTATGGCCGTAAGCCGAGCGGGCCCCGTCCCCCCAACAGTACACCGCCTGGCACACTAACCCTGCAGAACAGACAGTCAGCATGGCCGTAAGCACACAAAAAAGGTTAACCAACGGAAGCAGGAAGCGCACCGGGAAAAAAAAAAAAAAAAAAAAAAACAGGCAACAGGCTGTTAACCCTAGCCTGGAGACTGCGGACGAGACAGGCGCCAGAGGGGACAGCTGAACACAGCCGCCCCGGCGGAAGGAGCGTAAGCTGGCGGTGTTGCATGACCAAGCCTCCATTTAAAAACCCCCACCCAGAGGGGTCGAGGCAGAGAAGGCTGACACGATTGGCAGACGTCATGAACGTGCAGGGGCACCCTCAAACGGTGAACCCGGGAGTTGACACTGCTCCAACACACCAGGGAATCAACCACCTCGGTGTTACCCAATGCGGTGGTTGTTCCTATAACCCCTCAAGAAAAAACTCCAAAACACACCTGCGGGTATACACCGGCTATACCGCAGTACAAGTGTTTCAGTTTCCAAAAAGGGTTAACCCAGGCCTACGGGTCGCAAACATCACTTCGGACCGGGCCTGGCGGTACGGGAAGCACAGGGTCACCAGAGGAGGTCAAAAAACCACCCCCACAGGCCCCTCTTCGCCATGCGTGAGAGAGGAGCGAAAAATAATGGAGAACCAGCCCCTAAGCACACCGTACCTGGTATTCCCCGGCGGTCTCCCAACCAAGTACTAACCAGGACCAACCTGTGTAGCGGCCGAGATCCGACGAGATCGAGCGCGTACAGAATGGCATGGCTGTAAGCCATGACGACAGTGCTGAGTAAAAACATACCCAACCAGGGTCTCCATAGCGCTTAACCCTGTGACACCCAGACCGACCTGGCATTTTTCCCCCTGAAAAAAGCCCAAGTCCCTCAGGGTACCAGAACAGCAGATCTGCATCCCCGGCGGACAACGGGTTCAACTGATCTGGACCAGCGTGACCAGAACCAGTCCCGTGCCCTAACCACGCCGACATGCCTACTCCAGGAGAAGGGCAGATATGCGTGTTGATCTTAACATGAAAAGAAGGCGCCACCCAGACGTTCGGACGAACCGCGCCCGGTGGCCCACCCCAAGGGCGTGAGACCCCACTACATATGTTCAGATCCATCCCGTCATCATCCCCCAGACATGAACGAGAATCCGTCGACAACCCACCCAGGTCATGGGATGTGGTCGTCGGAAGAGGAAAAACCCCCATCTCAGTTGCTTTATAAAAACGCTGTTTCAACCACAAGCAACCAAGGCGTGCCAGTCAATCGCCTGTTTACAGCGAGCTAGCACTATACGTGCGTCGGGACACACCCCCATCAATGAACAGGCTATTTAGACCTGTCATTGAATCCCCAAGGCGCCCAGGGGAACGACAAGAGGGGTGTGACACTCCCTAACTCCAACACTTCTGGAATAGAAAGAAGGAAGCATCAACAGTATGTATCCCAGTCTACACAGCCGGGGTAAAAAATGTTCACATTTTTACATCCCACCACCCTCCCATAGGAAAGAGACGGGGATCCCCAGAGAGACTTCCCACGCGAGCTGTACAGATTGAAAAGAATATATTGCACCTTGAGCCATGTAAAAAACTGGTTTTAGGGCCTCCGGGGAAGAGGCACTGAACCCACACACTCAATAAACGAATTGAATCGAATATACATACAATAGAAAAGGACCCTTCTAGAGGGTCCACTCACTTTGACAATCTGAGGAGGAAGGCTCTGTACTCTGATGGAGGCTTCCTCACATGGAAGAAGGAGTCCGAACTCACAGAAGGCCTGAATAGGCGCTTGGTGAGGAGGAGCCCTGACCACCCCCCCTGAAAACAGATCCATCACATGGACCTGAACAGCACACGGAAGTCCTACCAACAGAGACGCGCACGGTGACGTACTCTATGGCGGGGGAATTCCTGCGGTGCACACGCCCAATATACCAGGCCGTGGGACCAGGAACTCCCTCCCCCCCCCGTAACGTGCCGAACCGCCACGTGACGGGAACCTTGAAGGACAGGGGGTGTACCCCTGACCGACAGAACAATGGGGAGAGGAAAGGTTACCAGTTCACCCCTTTACGACCCCACACCCATGATACGACGTAACGACAAAAAGAGAATATGACACAGTCATAGTCAGCTCTATGAAGCGTTTCACAGCTCCACACAGCGCATGAGCTAACCTGCTATCTGATTTTTACTAAGGAAAAACACAGAATAGAGAGGGCTCTAAGAACCCCGGTCCAACATACACATGTGCTTCTGTGGCCAGTACAACCCAGTTGTAGGTCACATGACACACACAACCCATCATCACCTACAAAAAATGGCAAAAACACTCAACAGAGGAACGCCGTTTTTTTCACAATGAGAGAATACATCATTCTTGATTAGTATCGACCACAGGCCTTGCTAAGCACACATGACAGCAACCAAACCAATTTCCCTTTAGGAAATAAGTTTCTCCAGCAGATTTAGCACAACCTCAGCAATCAAGCTAAGAGTTACATCGTATCCCTACCACACAAAAGACACAATTAATGCACAACATGTCTGATAGGAGGTGATAAAGTCCCCAGGGAACCGGGGGGAAAACACAATCCTCCTATTTTACCCTCAATACGGCCAGTTAAAACAGGAAAACCTGTTAATGTGTGAACACACTGTTCATTGTCATTACAGTCTGAGAAAGAACATTCTTTTACTCACTTGTCACCAAGCACAGCTTCATAGGTTAGTTACCTTAGTTGTGAGTACACGGCCGTGTTACCCACACAACAACCAGATCATTACATCCCGTTTGCACGGAGAAGCTAACTGCCAGTGACAAAAACAGCTCACACATAACCCGCAACGTATCCTAAATGCATTGTAGCAACACACGTTTTGGGAAAAACACCGTTATTCACAATACATTTAGCAAAGTAAAACCAGAAGACGTGTTATGAGGTCTGGTCAACCCCGTTCCTACCCGGAACGCAGATCAGCGAAGTGCAGTCACAAGACACCGTAGAACACAGCCGTCCTGTGTTGTTCGATCCGGGCAGCGTCGCCGCTCCAACCAGTCGCTACAGTCCTCTTTGTTGACGCAATCCCCGTCCAGGCTCAGGGCAGGGTCGACGAACATCCCCTGTCAAGGATGACGTCGTGGTCAAGAGTGTAAAACATGTTAAAATCAAAGCACGTTCAACAGAATAGCATCAAGCTAACGGCTGCTCCAACCGTTCGGGTGCTATGGCTTCTGCTCGCGAGACGCCGATCTAACGACGCACGCGATCAGAAGCGAGCTCACGGCGGCGCGCGAGAAGCTAAGCTACCCCGCGCCAGGCCATGGCCATAGCAGCAAGCTAACGTTACCTAGCGACCACGACATGCTAGCCCCGCAGCTAACAGCTGACTGGCTAATAGTAGGCCTTAAGCAGGCCATGCAGCGATCCAGCAGGCTAACGCAGCAGTTAACAGCTGACTGGCTAACCGTAAGCAATGAACATGTAACAATGACATAACACTCACCCAGACAGGCCACCGTTCTGAACCTCTCCTCACTTTTTAAGAGAAAAGAGAAAACAAGATGTCAACACCGCTTCACAACGGTGACTTTACCACATCCGACGGAAATCAGCACAGTACCAACTGGCCTGTGTAGCTGACTTTGAACATGAATCTGCCGCTATCGCACATTACATGCACATATCCCCTCGTGAAGGAATACTCTCATTTGGATATGAAAGATGGGGCCTTAACACGGTGACAGAGAGAATCCACTCGTCCAGAACACACAGGGATCACCAGTGTCAATGGTCGCGGCCCACTAGTTAAAACTATAATGGTCTCCAGACCAAGGCCTTCTGTCGCCTAGGTGGCTGAACAAAGGACCCTAGCCTGGGGCCGGTTTCCATAAACTTTGTCAAGTAGCCCCCATAGCACTAACAGACAAGTGGAGCCCGCCAGCAAACACTACTCACCCAACCTGGAACGCACCGCTTCTCACAACAGCGGCATGTCCGACAGTTCAGCTGTGGCCTGACAGGTTTCACCCCAACAAACACAGCAAGGAACTGCAGTTGAGAAGCATGCAGCGGCGTGCTCCCAATACGAAAACCGGTGGAGGGTTTTTAGAATGATCATCATCTTCTAGACACTCCAGTACGAAGACAATATCGCCGTATTTTCCCGAAAAATTGTGAGAGAGAAAATAAAGATATGATGTCAACGTATCCTTGTTTCCCAAAGCTGTTCCTAATCCAATTTCTTCCATCATGGTGTCAAGTGTGGGAATCTACCGAGGCACTTCTTCCTTGTGGTGAAAGCGAGAAGGAGGAGAGCAGGTGACCACACACCTGCTTATGAAGGTAAGCTGATGAGGGGTGTGGTCAGACTAATACTGGTATTAGAGGTACATTTGTGGTTTATTCAGTACGCGTGCACGTACGCGAGATAGTGCAGTGTGATGCCAAGCTAAGCCACTAACGATACAGAACTCACCATTATGTTGAGTTAGCGATTGCCGGTAGTTGCTAGTAACCAGATCTACAAAGGGGAAATGTAAAATAAGTTGCGACTCAAACATGGTGGAAATTGTGCTCAATATAAAAGCATTATGTACAACTACACATTTGTATTGTGACATTGCTTGCAAGTTGTGAAGGCTTTGCATTTTTGTAGTGGGCTGGCATGCATACATTGTAAACATGTATTCTGTTGCATGCATGATGCCAGCGAGCTCCTGCCAGCAAGCTCCTCACAAAAATACAGATATGGGTTCACTTACTGTTATTTGGATCAGGAGTCTGCAACAAATCTAAATAGCTGTAGATCATGCCACCATCCAAAGAATCCAAAAAAGGTAAGCCAGGGTGAGAATTGAAGATGCTACAAATCATGTTTAAACAGTCATCTAGTTGGCATTTTAACATTCATAGCAACATACCATTCATTGTAGGCTCTTGGCCTAGTGGCCACACAGCTGGAGGCTTGCCGGATCTTAGCGCCTTACGAGACCGGCTCGATTTTGGGGTCTGTCCTACAACATATTTTAGTTGGCATGTTATTCACAATGTATATATTTTGGGCCAACTATAGAATAACTGCAAGAAACGCAGAAGTCCAATCAAATTAAAATGCTCAATTTGTCGGTACATGGTCAGACTAATTTGTTTAACTGTTATTATGATTATTATTATTATTATTATTATTATTATTATTATTATTATTATTATTATTATTATTATTATTATTATTATTATTATTATTATTATTATTATTATTATTATTATTATTATTATTATTATTATTATTATTATTATTATTATTATTATTATTATTATTATTATTATTATTATTATTATTATTATTATTATTATTATTATTATTATTATTAACTGTAGCAGTGATCATTTCCAAAGTGCCTATATAAAATAAATGCATTGCATCAATACCTGGGAAACCCACATCAGGTGCTTTGGCAAAACGTTTTCTTTTGGCGTCGCCACTCGAGTGGTCATCAGAGTCCGAGTGCACATACTGCTGATTTGGCCTAAACAAATTATATATATACACACACATGTAATAAATGTAGTTATGATACTACGCTTATTAGTCAAGGCTAAAGTCTGAATACATAGGCCCTCAGGCCACTGTGTGTTATCATTTTAGCACTACTTGCAACTACAACAGCAGTGCAATTATTTACAACACCCTAGGGAGAGTTGTCCCTTTAACAAAGTGAACACTGTACCTGGATCTTCTTTTCTGGCGGAGATCTCCTTCGTCCTCAGATTCAATTTCAGAGGTTGGACACATAGTTGAGGTGTACTTGGTCTCTCGTTTTTTGGCCTCATCATGGGTCTCTGGAAAGAGCAGAGAGAAAATGACAATTAACATATCTGCAGTCCAGTGTTTAACAAAAAAAAATATATAACACCTCTTATCATATGTCATCATGCATCGTCACAATTTGCGTCCTCACTTTTTGTGTATGTGTTGCACTAATTACTCACCACACGTAGTAAGCTCACGTACATCTTTATAGGTGATCCATTTATCATCTGGTTGCAGTCCATCTCGAAGGGCTTTTGTGAGCTTTATGTGTTTAGGGGGCCATAACACAGTCTGGTCTTTAGCATTAAACCAGCTCTCTAGAACTACTGCTGTCCCACCATTTGGGAACTGTACAACTGACCACAGCACCACCTCACCATTCATCTTCAAAGGGCTGAAATGAGAATTTATGGTACTCATAATGATCTCTCCTTACAAGCCATTCCCATACCGTCCTACAAAGCCAAAGTGCACTACACACATTGCATTTTTGAAGCATTTAAAGGAAAACTCCAAAATTTTGTGAAATTAGCTTATTTGACATCTTCCCTGGAGTTATAAGAAGATACATACCTTTTTCGTCTCTCTGCATGCATTGGGCTTAGGGAACGCCTGGACCGTTAGCCTAGCTTAACTTCATCACTGGAAGTGGGGCAGACATCTAACCTAGTTCACTACAGTCAGGAAATATACTCCAAATACAATCAAAATACAACTCCCAAACGTTCCCGTAAACATGTTGTGACCTGTGTATTTACCACGTCTCCCAGTCACACAAGTCACACGAGTCTCCAAGTCACACAAGTCACACGAGTCTCCAAGTCACACAAGTCTCCAAGTCACACAAGTCCATGTCACACGAGTCACACGAGTCACACAAGTCACACAAGTCTCCAAGTCACATGAGTCACACAAGTCTCCAAGTCACACAAGTCTCCAAGTCACACAAGTCTCCAAGTCACACAAGTCACACGAGTCACACAAGTCACACAAGTCTCCAAGTCACATGAGTCACACAAGTCTCCAAGTCACACAAGTCACACAAGTCTCCCAGTCACACAAGTCTCCAAGTCACACAAGTCTCCCAGTCACACAAGTCTCCCAGTCTGTCATGTACAAAGGTCTAAGGACCACACAGAATAATAACTGGAGCCGGCTGCACATGAGCAAAAAACAGCCTCTCTCAGTAAATGCGTTTAAAGCAATGTCCCAGGTAGGTAAGAAAGCCACAACACAAGACGTTTTCCAAAATAGTAAATTATATATTTAATGGAGGTAGGGCTTTAAACCTCCTCCATGGTGCACAGGGAAAAAGGTAGGGGAGAACAAACAAGGTATACATACAGACAAACAAACACTTAGCAAAATATTAACGTGTCCGTCATAGGACATCACAACTGGTACAGGATTAATCCACACCAAGTGGTAAATGGCACCAAGCCACACAGTATCGCTCCACAGCTACAGCTAGGCAAGAAGGCAACCTCCTCACTCCACTCTGGAACGTGGCAGTGATCCAAATGAGGCGCCCCGTGTGTGTGTCATCTTCCAGGTTATATCCACTCATCCAACTGACTGCCCACAGGTGCAATCAAGCAGGTGCAATCAGCTCAATCAGGGGGATGAGTGGTATCTGGGAAGGGAGAAAGAGAAACAGGATTAGAAGATGACACATCACACAAACAAAAATAACATAACACATACTAATTATACTAACCTGATGTTCACATGGTCTTCCAAATACAGTAATAATGATAATGACCAACCCACGTACGTCACACCTCCCCCCATAAGAGCGAACCCGCAGGGTTAGCAAAACATCATCACTTATTATTAACCAACATCAGATTAGCACCAACAGAACAGAAATAAATAAAAATCACCCTCCATATAGGCCACATGCCCCTATTTCGGGCCCACACGGTCAACCACCACATCACCCAAAACACATATACCGGCCTTAGGCACACCTCCCAATACCAGATGCATCAGCCGTCGGACGTGGCTGGTGCATTCCTCATACCGAGGCCATGACGGTATACTGTAGTCAACCATACGCGAATTGCTCAATGGGGTTCGCACTCCCAACATCAACACCGTGCGTCCTGTAAGGCACATTAGAACACAACACAGCATGTGAAACAACAGTCCTGTCACATCTCAACTCCGACGAGACGCGGGCAGGACTTTTCATTAGCCTATTCACATGACACCAGCGTGTCCTTCTCCGCCGCTCGGGCGTACACAACTTATACTTAGTGGCAGACACCCTTCTCTTTACCACATAAGGTCCTGAGAACCGGGCAGTGAGCACAGTACCAGGCGTGGGCAGCACAATAAACACCTCATCCCCCGCCTCAAATTGTTGCTCCACCGCCAATTTGCAAAACTCACCACAGACAGAGTCACCCAATGCTAGACCTCGGTCTCGCTTCCGCTCCTGTGCCCTAGTGACAGCACAAATGGAAGAAACATTGGGGTGATTATCAATCAACGCATCACACAATGAGTCAGTAAATGGAGCGTTTTCAACCTCCAACACAGGGACGACTTTACCCCCAGCGATATCATTCCCCATGACGAAATCCACGCCCTTTACGGGAAAACATGGGCGAACCGCGACCGGAAAACAACCTGTGATCAGTGCAGACTGTACATGCACCTTATGCAACGGCACGCGCACACACCCCATGTCAATACCTCTCACCAATTCACTCGACTGACAGGAGTCCACATCCAATGGTAATACATCAGCCAGGATGAACGATTGAGAGGCTCCTGTATCACGGAGTATTCTCACCCATTGGTAGTCCCCAACTTTACCCGACAGGGACACATAACCATCAAACAAAAAGGGTTCAAAAGAGATATTCTGGTCAGGACATGACACTGTACCAATCAACCCCCCCCCCTTTCGGTTCCTGGGCTGACTCCCTGGTCTCCTGTCGATCCCTTAGCGCATGACAGTCCCTCATAAAATGCCCTTCTTTCTTACAATAATGAGACACAAAGGTGGCCTTTTCAGACGGCGGTGAGCATGGTCGGAATGCTCGCTCGTCACCCAAGGCATTTCGAGACGGCGGTGAGCGAGGCCGGAATGCTCGCTCGTCACCTCCCTGATACGGCGACTCAGAAGGAGAGAACGCACCACCTCCTACATACACATTATTTCGCACAGCAATATTTTTGTGGATCAATGCGAACTCGTCTGCTAAAATTGCAGCTTCCTGGAGGGTATAAACTTTGCGTTCCTCTAAGTACACTAAAATGCGTTCGGGCACGCATTTCTTAAATTGCTCAATGAGGACTAACTCGCTCAAAGCTTCGACACTATCCATGCTACATGCTGCACACCAACGATCAAACATAGTCCATTGTTCACGGGAAAAATCAACATGTGTTTGAGAGGGAGCTTTACTTAGTGCCCTAAATCGTTGCCTATACGCTTCCGGCACCAGTTCATATACGCGCAAGACAGCACTTTTCACTTTCTCATATACCACGCTGTCTTCATTCGATAATGACTGGCACGCCCCCTGAGCCCTACCAGTGAGTCTGTATCGCAATAAAATCGCCCACTGGTCCTTTGGCCAATGCAAAGCCCACGCTATTTGCTCAAAAACAGAGAAATATGATTCCACCTCAGACTCCCGAAAGACGGGAACTAAAGAAATATGCTGCCCAATATTAAAAAGGCCCTGGGAGACTTCAGTTGAGGAGGAGGAAGAGCCACCACTCTCCAACTCCATCCTTCTTATAGTCACCTGGAGCACCCTGTCCATCTCCTCCTTTTCCCTCAGCAGCGCCCTGTCCTTCTCCTCCTTTTCCCTCAGCAGCGCCCTGTCCTTCTCCTCCTTTTCCCTCAGCATCTCTCTTTCTTCCCTTCTCTCTTCCCTGTCTCTCTCTTCCTTCCTCTCTTCCTTCTCTTCCTTCCTCTCTTCTTTCCTCTCCTCCCTGAATCGTATAGCCTCTCTTTCCTCCATCTGGAGACGGGCCAAATGTCTACTTGATTTATGAGTGGGAGAAGAAACAGAGGCACGCCCTGAGTGTACAGAGTCATCACTATCATTCTCCTCCCCCTTGGAAATGCCACCTCTCCGTTTTCGTACTGCACCAGCGTTTCGATCTAAACCACCAGTGTCCTCACTAGACTTGTCAGCCGCCTCGCCGTGCGCGACGTTCTCAGAGACATTTCCCTGGGCTATGGGCAAACTAAATATATTTTTATCCAACAACCCAGCCAGCACGATCGCTTTCAACTCCTCTTTACTTTTTGAACTTTGGACAGTAATGCCATAATGTTTGGCGACACTACACAAATCTATCTTTGTGCAGACATCAATTTGATCCCTCATAGGGTCCGCCAAAAAAACGTCCAAAGTAAAAGCTGCCCCAGCCATAGCCCTTGCAGAATATGACTATGCCACAAATAACATATGTATAATTACCCTGTGCTCCTGTAGCAACCCGCGTTACCATCAAACAAATAACAGGCACCAGGAAATAGCCACTCACCTACTCCACAATATCCGTGCGTAACACATTTAATCGCCACATTCCGTAGTATACAATTCAACCAATCTGATTTAATGCCCACATCTACCATTCATGAAAACAATAAACGTTGGTCTAACCATCTAACTAGGATCACCTGTGTCACTCTAGCATATCCCCAGCTAAACTACTCCCCTGGCGGGATGAGGCCTACACATATCTTCAGTCGCTTACCGATTTCATTGCGCGCTCCACCGGAATTACGACGCGTGCCCCCCACCCACTAACCAGGTAGGTGATCCCCCTGTTACCTATGTGGCAGAAAAAAGATTAGTTTAAGAGCATTACATACAAGAACGGTTTACACCAATCAAACTGCGTAGCACGGACAATGGAAACACAATAATATAACTTACCAAAGGGGAAAAAAAACGCTATCTTACCTGACATGCTCCAATTGACAAGTTACAATGTTACATAACAAACAAGGAACCATACAATTGTGCAAACTAACGAGCCCCCATGTCATGTACAAAGGTCTAAGGACCACACAGAATAATAACTGGAGCAGGCTCCACATGAGCAAAAAACAGCCTCTCTCAGTAAATGCGTTTAAAGCAATGTCCCAGGTAGGTAAGAAAGCCACAACACAAGACGTTTTCCAAAATAGTAAATTATATATTTAATGGAGGTAGGGCTTTAAACCTCCTCCATGGTGCACAGGGAAAAAGGTAGGGGAGAACAAACAAGGTATACATACAGACAAACAAACACTTAGCAAAATATTAACGTGTCCGTCATAGGACATCACAACTGGTACAGGATTAATCCACACCAAGTGGTAAATGGCACCAAGCCACACAGTATCGCTCCACAGCTACAGCTAGGCAAGAAGGCAACCTCCTCACTCCACTCTGGAACGTGGCAGTGATCCAAATGAGGCTCCCCGTGTGTGTGTCATCTTCCAGGTTATATCCACTCATCCAACTGACTGCCCACAGGTGCAATCAAGCAGGTGCAATCAGCTCAATCAGGGGGATGAGTGGTATCTGGGAAGGGAGAAAGAGAAACAGGATTAGAAGATGACACATCACACAAACAAAAATAACATAACACATACTAATTATACTAACCTGATGTTCACATGGTCTTCCAAATACAGTAATAATGATAATGACCAACCCACGTACGTCACACAGTCACACAAGTCACACAAGTCTCCAAGTCACACAAGTCTCCAAGTCACACAAGTATCCAAGTCACACAAGTCCAAGTCACACGAGTCACACAAGTCACACGAGTCACACAAGTCTCCAAGTCACATGAGTCACACAAGTCTCCAAGTCACACAAGTCACACAAGTCTCCCAGTCACACAAGTCTCCCAGTCACACAAGTCTCCAAGTCACACAAGTCACACAAGTCTCCAAGTCACATGAGTCACATGAGTCTCCAAGTCACACGAGTCACACGAGTCTCCAAGTCACACAAGTCACACGAGTCTCCAAGTCACACAAGTCTCCAAGTCACACAAGTCTCCAAGTCACACAAGTCACACAAGTCTCCAAGTCACACAAGTCACACGAGTCTCCCAGTCACACAAGTCACACGAGTCTCCCAGTCACACAAGTATCCCAGTCACACAAGTCTCCAAGTCACACAAGTCACACAAGTCTCCAAGTCACACAAGTCACACAAGTCTCCAAGTCACACAAGTCACATGAGTCACACAAGTCTCCAAGTCACACAAGTCTCCAAGTCACACAAGTCACACAAGTCACACAAGTCTCCAAGTCACACAAGTCACACAAGTCTTCAAGTCTCCAAGTCACACAAGTCACACGAGTCTTCAAGTCACACAAGTCTCCCAGTCACACGAGACTCATGTGACTGGGAGACTTGTGTGACTTGTGTGACTGGGAGACGTGGTAAACACACAGGTCACAACATGTTTACAGGAACATTTGGGAGTTGTATTTGGAGTATATTTCCTGACTGTAGTGAACTAGGCTAGATGTCTGCCCCACTTCCAGTGATGAAGTTAAGCTAGGCTAACGGTCCAGGCGTTCCCTAAGCCCAATGCATGAAGAGAGACGAAAAAGGTATGTATCTTCTTGTCCAACTCCAGGGAAGATGTTAAATAAGCTAATTTTACAAAATGTTGGAGTTTTCCTTTAAGCGTTTCAATTGGCCAGCCAAACATGTCATCTGTGTACATGTGATATTGTACTAATTGTGTATTTATTAATGAGGTAAGTTATGCCCCGAAATCCGACGTTAGAGTCAGTGTGTCAATATAGTTACTGCACTTTAGCTTTGTAGGGCAGTATGATTATGCTGTTAAATGAAGTAGTGGTATTGCAATGGCACCATCTCTGTCTGGAGAGAGAAGACATTTGCGCTTGATATAGCCAAGTTTACCTATCCCTATATCTTCTTGCAAGCCACTGACCTTGTATGTACCAATGTATGATGATTCACAGGGATACATGTAAAGAAAAAAAAAAAAAAAAAAATATATATATATATTCTCTACTAATGCAAATCCATCTCCAACCTCAATAAAATTGTCTCCTTTCTTTGTGGACAAAGTAAACCGATGAGTGGAGACCTTCCTGTACTCTTGTGAAGAAGTAAACTGTGGGGGGACAGGCCCATTAGTGTGAATATTACGCAAAATTGGATCATCGGTGGGACATGGGGATCCAACATGTGGAATTTCAGACAACCTTTTCACTACCTGTTGTAGAGGCTGATGTGGCTTGCGTAGAAGATGCTTAATTTGTCCAAGATAGTTCTCAAAAGGGAATCCTGAGATATTATCTAGAGTGCCAAACTTCCTGTATTCCTCAGCCAAATGAATAAGCTGGTGTACATTGTACACAATTTCATCTTTTCCATACACTGTCCCAAAGTGTTCAACAAAAGAAACCATCAACTTGTGCGCAAAGGCCAACATTTCCTCAGAAATACTAGGGGACAGCAACAAGTACATTCCAACAGAAAACAACATGAAGTTGTCATACAGCTCACTGGGGAGGGAATCCTTCAAAACAACAGGACCCCAATACAACATGAAGGATCGCAACTCAGTAGCTTTCCAGCAATCTAACTCTGACAGTTCCCTTGGTTTACGGTTAAATTCACAAGGCATGTAGGAACGTAGCTTTAGCAGTTTACCTGAAATGGCTTGTACAGTTTTGGAAGGGACCCTTGTTGCCAAATTCTTCCCCTTTAACCATATATTAAGCAGTTTCCTTGTAACTCCGAGACAACAGAGATGCATGTAATCAGTTGGAAACATAGAAACCATCTTAACTAAACCTGTTAAAGGGCTCGTCCCATTGTGATGTGCCTCATTAACCATGTCTGAGAAACTGGAGTCTGTCCTAAGTCTTACGTTTGTTTCAGGATATGTCATTTAATTTCTCCATACACCCTCCTGAAAACACTTGTCGCAACCAGAATAGCCATTAAATGCATTGGTCTGCTTAATATAAGCTCTAGCCGGGGCATCACAAATGAAAGAAGAAATCTGAACATCAAATTGCTTGTCATTATAAATAATGCCATTAGACAGTACATTCTGAAGATCTTTGACAAACTGCTCTAGGTACTCAAAAACACTCTTTGGCTTGCTTAGACCACAAAAAATGCCAACAACAAATGGGGACTTTGTGTAGTCACATTTGAGACTTCCAAGTATGGGCCAAAACTGAAGTTTAGAACTTTTGAATAAAGGTAAACCATCTATATTAAACTGTAAATTAAGAGTTGTCAGAGTTGCCGGTAAAATCAAACATGCCAACCATGAAAGCACCCCTTTGACTAAACCAAAATTATAGTATTCTCCCCCTTCAATCTTAGTGGTAGGCACATGTTTTTGTGTTCCTAGCAATATTCTTCCATCTTTAGGAAGGGTGGGGTGAAACATCTTCAAAATGGACAGCAAAGTTGATAGTGCAACCAGATAGACTGAATAGGATGTTGCCCAATATTCTAAACTTGTCATGAGGAAATCTTCATTATGCTCATCACTGTCAAAGACATGTTCAGGTTCAATTTCGTCATCCCCAGCTATACTTTCAAAATGTGCATTTGACTCACCCGGTGAGTCAATATTTTCACTTTGATCACTGATAGTTAGTGGTCTGTTTAGTGGCAAGTCTGAAGTTGTTAAATCTAGTGGCAAGTCTGTCTTTGGTAAATCTAGCAGGCACTCAGTAGAGGCTGTGACAGGATCTGTGTTCTCTAAAGAGTGATGGTTTGTCCTTGAATTAGCAGCAACAATTAACTTATAATCAGTGAGGATAGCCTGCTCTGTCTCTCTCACTAATTTGTTGACTCTACGTCTTTTAGCCCGAGAATAAGATGACATCTTAGAGTGATGAGGTGCTGTATTCAATGTAATGGTACATAAATTGTGCTATTTACTTGGCTAGAACAGGTCTTTGCTTCAATTGCTGCAACGTGCGGCTTCTTGAAACTGGTACGTGATTCTGGAAAAAGAAAGAAAAAAGGGGGGAGGGTCCTGATTAATGTGCTGCATTGCAATGTGCAGGGTGAAACGCTTGCATAATTCTACATTTTGATCAATATCAAGAGAGTTCATTATTATATTATAGTTATATTGTTCATTATAAAATACCATGCATATAACCAAACGTCTAACTATATACTATCTGTATGTCATGTATGTCCCTATGCCATAAATGTCATCATGTGTATGTCATAAATGTCACTATGAATTGAAAATGGGGGACCCTGATGTAAACGAGACAAAAACATCTTTCTCTGTGTATTGAGCCATACTGTATTGTACCCATTTTGCAATCTGTTCATTCATTCATTCAACATTATAAGGACCAGTGGCATGCCAAACAGCCTTCAAACTACCTGGCGTTCTATCGCCATGCTCTAAGACAAACTCTAACCTTAACCAACTTCGAAAGAGTGCCTAAGCTTAAAGGGGAGATGAAGCATATAGCGATATAAACATAGTCATAGCATCAAATTAGTATTTAGATAAGCCACAGAAAAAAATCACGTTATAAAAATAAGCAGTTTCTAAGAAAAAACGATTTCTTATGTGAAGCGCTTTATCAACATGGGCGCCGCCATTTTGTTTGGTGACATCACCGTCGCGGGGCATTTAGCTAGCTGGCTACCTAGCCGCAGCCGGGATTCAAAGCCAACTAGCCGGCTAACCCAGCTCGCTAAATGCTGCATGTAGCTAGCAGAACTGTAAAATTAGTTTGAACAGCCAGGAGCAATACAAAAAGAACCACGCGGTCCCGTTGTCTGGTAGGCAACGTTGCATTTACGGATCCACGTGTTTACTAGGCCAGCTACCGCGTGCTTCCTTGACTACTTCCTGTTCACCCAATAAGCATGCTGAGTCGCACAACGTCATTCAGTACCAAAGCACGCAATTAGAGCACGCAATTTCTGTTCGTTTGGCGCTAGAATAATTACATCGAAATAATAAATAACTGGTTATAGGTCTTAAACAACCGTACGATTCCACTTGCACACTCTCAAGAGTTATATTAAGTACACGCTAACGAATATTCATGAATATTTATCTTAGTTGACGTATATATATATTTACCTACCAAACTGCAGCATAAGTACACAATAACGTTATTTTTCACTGAACACAGTTAAGATAAAAGTAATAGCCAAAACTTACTGTAAAGCACTCAGTATAATCAAATCCGGGG
This sequence comes from Notolepis coatsorum, assembly GCF_963971535.1. Classification (NCBI taxonomy): domain Eukaryota; kingdom Metazoa; phylum Chordata; class Actinopteri; order Aulopiformes; family Paralepididae; genus Notolepis; species Notolepis coatsorum. The sequence continues at coordinate 66,189,221 of NC_140174.1, forward strand.
GATCCAGACGTTGCTGTTCTGTTGCCAGTTCACAATGAGAGAGTGCTGTATTCGATAGTGGTAGCTAGGATATGTGGCTGGGACGTACCATATCTGTTTAAATTGGGGGGGGGCATTCGGATCGGTCCACTCCATGACAAACAGCATACGTTGAACAGCATACAGTGATTCAACATTTATTAGATATTGGCATTTCAATCATTAAAATGCAACCACAAAACAATATTGATTCAATGACATGTTTTCAACATTGGTCAATTGGTTCATCGGTTAATGGGTGATCCACCATCAATCGTCGACCTTAACCAAAAATCAAGCATTTTGACCATAAATCAACATTGAATTAACACCTTTTGCTATCTGGGCTGTCACTGACTAATCCATAGTTTACACTTGCCAAGGGCCAATTGCGCTTGTCGTCCAGTATTGGCACTAATCAGATGTCATGCTAATATGTCATGTTCTATAGTAGGACTTACTACTATGATACCCATTAAAACAAGTAATTTGAATAATAGAAGCCTACTTTGCTGGAACGATTAATTTCAAACGTATACAGCGTGTGTGTGTGTGTGTGTATTCTTTTGTGTGTGCGCTCGCGCGCTGACTCGCTAAGCCTTTCTCTATGCATATTCATTTCTGGAGCATTTCTTTATTCACTCTGGTTGGATGGTGTATTGTACTTGTGCTGTATCATAACAATACATTTTAATCTGATCTCGTTTTGAGATCAGTCGCAAATCGCTTCCTGTTGAATGGATTGACAGTGCAATGCCGACTCTCTACTTTCCCCCGTTCTCGTCTTCACAGCCTAGAACAGTGGTTCTCAAACTGTGGTACACGTACCACTAGTGGTACTTGGTGGTACTGCTGGTGGTTCTTGAAAACATTTCCAAAAAAGCAAAAAAAATGTTTTTTTTTTTTTTTTTTTTTTTTTTTTTCAGGCCACTGAACTTAGAAGCAGGCCAGGCCAGTGTTTCTGGTTGCTCATTCAATTCAACTTCAGCCCTGATCATAACCATTTATTTTTTGATTTTTTTGTAATGTCAGATAAAAAATGAAGTACTCCCACTTTTCTGAAAAGAGTTGGTGTTAAATCTGACATTACAAAAAATCCATCAAAATCTGTGTTGCTGCTAATCATTGACACATGCCTAGCCTGTAATAATCCCCCCCAGAAAAATGTACTTTGCATTTGATATATTGAAAATATTTTACTTTTTTGTGTTTTTTTTAACAATAATTTGTGATGCCATCACACAAACTGGCATTTAAAGGGTAAACATTCAAAAATGTATTGAATATGTGTTTTCTTTTCTTTTTTACAATAATTTGTGATGCCCATCACAAACACTGGCATTTAAAGGGTACAATTTCAAAAATTCCTGCACCAGAATGCAGGAAATTAAGTTTTTGTAACAAAATAATTGTGTGTGTGTGTGTGTGTGTGTGTGTGTGTGTGTGTGTGTGTGTGTGTGTGTGTGTGTGTGCGTGTGTGTGTGTGTGTGTGTGTGTGTGTGTGTGTGAGAATGACGGACAATTGCTTGCTATGTGAGAGAGATAGAGAGAGAGAGAGAGAGAGAGAGAGAGAGAGAGAGAGAGAGAGATAGAGATAGAGAGAGAATTAAGTACATTTGCTGAAATACAGTTGTTCTTAATTTTCTCACTTGCTATGTGAGAATGTTAGTTATTATGTTCTCAATGCCCCTTGCATTGTATGAGTTGTGTGGAAGCGTTTGCTAGTTCTAGTGCTATCCCTTTGTACATTGTGGCTGTGTCTGACAAAAGTTAACAATAAATAATGGTATTAGGAATACATTTGCCTCCTGCGTGAACTGTGCATAGCTGAATAGACTGTATTTTAACGCCGGTCATATGGTGGTACTTGGAGAGCCAGCTACGTTCTCAGGTGGTACTTGGTGTAAAAAGTTTGAGAACCACTGGCCTAGAATATGACACGCCCACTGATGATGTCACAGGGGGTTACTCTCACAATAATTTTTTTTTATAAACTCTTTTCTCCTCCTTTTTTCTGTATTTTTTTTCTCCCATCCCAATTTAGTCGTTATGCCAATTCCCCCCTCCCCTTCCTGGCCGTTGCGCGCATTTGCCCCCCACTTGCCGGTCTAGGGAGGGTTGATAGATACTATCACATGTCCCCTCCGATACATGTGGAGTCAGCCAGCCGCTTCTTTTCACCTGACAGCGAGGACTCTCACTGGGGGAGCGTAACGCGTGGGAGGCTCACACTACTTCCCCCAGTTCCCTCCCTTGCTGAGCAGGCGCCCCGACCGACCTGTTGGAGTCGCTGTTTACAACGACCAGGATACACACCCGCCGGCTTCCCACCTGCTAACACTGCCAATTGGTTAGTATGGATGACCGACCAAGCCGGAGGTACCGTTGACAGCTCAATTCGATACCAGTGTCTCTGCGGTGGAAGGCAGGTGCTTAGTCCGCTGCGCTACCCAGCCGCCCTTACTCTCACAATTTTGAAGTCTTTGGGTACGTGTCCCTGTTTCATGGAGAGGATTATTATGTGTGTGATGACTGGGGTGATGGCGGCTGCTGAGTCTCTGATGAATTTGGAGGGGATATTGTCATGGTCAGTGGCCTTGTTAGGTTGGAGGGCGCTCAGTTTTTTGAGTACCTCAGCTGTTGTTACCATTTTTAGTATGAAATCGTCTAATGATGTGGTCTACCCCAAAATTCCCTGAGTGGGAGGGTAGTTTATTTACCAGTGTTGTGGCTATGTTTGTGAAGAAAATGTTTAAGTAATTGGCCACATCCAGCTTGTCTGTGTGTGTATGTGTGTGTTGGTTGAGAGAGAGAGAGAGAGAGAGAGAGAGAGAGAGAGAGAGAGAGAGAGAGAGAGAGAGAGAGAGAGAGAGAGAGAGAGAGAGAGAGAGAGAGAGAGAGAGAGAGAGAGAGAGAGAGAGAGAGAGAGAGAGATAAGAGAGAGAGAGAGAGAGAGAGAGAATATCTTGGCTATGAGTATGCTATTTAATGAAGGTATGGGGGCATAAACCTCTTCTTACCGTAAAGCTATATTATCTTCTTGGTCCCAAAGTTTTTATGTTAAATCTATAATGCAATCAGGCAGGGGAACTATGTGAGAATGCTGTTCATCGACTACAGCTCAGCATTCAATACCATAGTCCCCTCCAAACTCATAGCCAAGCTCAGGGACCTGGGCTTGAACTATGACCTCTGCCAGTGGGTCTTGGACTTCCTGACGGGCAGACCCCAGGTGGTAAGAGCCGGCAACTGCACCTCCTCATCCATCACGCTCAACATAGGGGCCCCCCAGGGCTGTGTTCTGAGCCCCCTCCTCTACTCCCTGTACACACATAACTGCGTAGCACAGCGGAACAACAACACCATCATCAAATTTGCTGATGACACAGTAGTGGTGGGCCTGATCTCTGCCAACGACGAAAGGGCCTACCTGGAAGAGGTAGAGAACCTGTCACAGTGGTGTCAGGAGAACTGCCTCTCCCTGAACGTCAGCAAAACAAAAGAGATGATTGTGGACTTCAGGAGGTCGGGGGTCAAGGACTACAGCCCCCTCAGCATCGACGGGGCACCGGTTGAGAGAGTGAACAGTTTCAAGTACCTCGGAGCCCACATATCCGAGGACTTGACATGGACCACACACATTGACAGTGTTGTGAAGAAGGCACGACAACGTCTCTACTTCCTCAGGTGCCTAAGGAAGTTCCAAGTCAGTCAGAAGATCCTTAGGAACTTCTACTCATGTACAATAGAGAGCATCCTGACCGGCAACATCACCTCCTGGTTTGGGAATAGCACTGCACAAGACCGTAGCAGACTACAAAGAGTGACACGTTCAGCCGAACGCACAATTGGAGGGGGGCTTCCCACCCTCCAGAACATTTACAACAAGCGGTGCAAGGGGAAGGCTAAGAGAATTATTAAGGACTCGAGCCACCCGAACAACTGCCTCTTTGAACTGCTGCGGTCAGGCAAGCGATACCGGAGTCTTAAGGCGAGCACAGAAAGACTCAGAAGAAGCTTCTATCCCCAGGCCATCAGGCTGCTAAACGAACAATAAACACTATGCAACAACCATCAAATGCACACAGCACACACACCCACACGCACACACTCACTCAAACAAACAACACACTGCAGCACCCACTCTCCACACTTTAGATCACACAAACACACTTTACACTTTATATTTATTGATAAAGGATTTGCACTACAACTCGTACACCTACTGTGAATTGTACCTAAATTGCACCTCGTCCCATTTCTGCCTTGCACTATATAGTATTGTATATTAGTACACTGCACAGTATTGTATATTGTATGGTAACTACGTCTATTCTGCATCGAACATTGTACATATGTCTAAACTGAACACTGTGACCTCATTTTTTTACTTCTAATTTTAATATGTTATTTTATTTCATACTTATCTTGTCTTGCACAGTCTCTGGAGCGTAACAGTAAGAAGCATTTTGTATAAAAGTATTCTGTACTTCTGTATGACAAATATTAAAGAAACTTGAACTTGTTCTTTTATTAAAGCCAGACTCCGCTAATGAAGAAAAGCTGCATGGCTGCACATTAAATCTCTCATCGCTTAGAATGAGCACCTCCGAGAAATCCTGTTCCTCCTGGCCCGATGATATGTGGGTCAGATGATCTTCTTCTACAACATGAGTAGGAGTGCTTGACTGTTCTCATGTGTGTACTGTAGTGGAAATTGTATGCATCCCGCCCCCCCTTCCCCACACCTACTATAGTACCCCCGTCTCCCTTGATCAATCCCTTTGTCCCCTTATCTAATCAGTCTCCCCTGATCAATCAGTCCTCTTACCTAAAGACCCCACCTTCCCTAACACCCCCCCCCCCCCCCCCCCCCCCCCCCCCCGCCTCTTCCGGTATAATCTGGTCACCTGGCCACATCCCTTTCCTGTCCTGTATAATATCAATGTAATCTGTTTCTCTGGCCACTCATTATGGGACCCTCTCGGCCAGGGGTCTTGTTGAGTCCCATCTAAGCCAATTCTCCTATTGACCTAATACATTGTAACAACCACGTTTATTTGACTAAGTGCATCTTTTGCCTCCTGTATTTCCACCACAATATTGGCATCCCGCGAACAGGCTTTTTCTGACCTTTGGTTGATTCCTTCGTCTGCCACAGAGAAAGGGGCTATTAGATCAGTCGACCTCCTTGAATGGTAAGGATTTTCAGCCTTCCTCCTTTTCTCTGCATCAGTGGATGTAATTGTTTGCAGAATACAGAGTTATGGCAGAGAGGGGATATGCATTATTTGATCAAGGCATTTATTTCTGAAAAAACTGTGTCCACTGGGGAGTCACACTGTGACAGTGATGGGGTTGAGTGGGGCTGGGTTCCTTCTGTAATCCACAACCATCCCCAGTGTCTTGGGAGCGTTGAGCTCCAGATTGTTCTGGCTGCACCAGGTCAGCAGATGGTCAATCTCAATTGACTCGTCCCCACCAGATGAGTCCAATGAGGGTGGTGTCATCCGCAAACTTCAGGAGCTTGACGGACTGGTGACTGGAGGTGCAGCTGTTGGTATAGAGGGAGAAGAGAAGAGGGGAAAGAACACAGCCTTGGGGGGAACCTGTGCTGATGGTCTGGGAGTCTGAGGTGTGTTTTCTCATGTGTTGCTTCCTGTCAGACTGGAAGTCTGTGATCCACCTACAGGTGGAGTCAGGCACGCTCAGCTGGGAGAGCTTGTCCTGTAGTAGGGCCGGGGTGACTGTGTTGAACGCAGAGCTGAAATCCACAAACAGGATCCTGGCATAGGTTCCTGCAGAGTCCAGATGCTGGAGGACAAAGTGGAGTGTGTAACGACCCCAGGTCCGGGAGGGCCTGGGTTAAGAAGAACACTGGACATTCTCTACCTCCTTTCATTGGTATCATGCCGCCACCTAATGGACATCATCAGATGATGCAGGCGACCATTTGGCCTATTTTGAGAGATGTAATTAATGTAATTAACAGTGTGAATAATGTAATTCTATGTGTGTTGTCATTGTTGTCGTTCCCTTCCCTGGTGTGATGTTCTCCCCTGTCTGGTGTTGTTGTAATCTTTGCTTATGTGTTTAGTTGGTCAATATTGTGTTTTAGACTGGCCTGGCCAGGTGTGGCCAATCTTAATTAGTCAGGTATATATGTGTGTGTCTCCCTCTCCTCGTCGTGGCGTCATTACCTCCAGTTCCCTGTTTCCTGTCCATGTCGTTGCTCTCCCTTGGTTGATTCTAGTAAGTGTAGTGTTTTGTTGTTTGTTTTAAGTTTTCTCCAGTTCATTGTTCTAGTGCCAGCACGGCTGCGCCGTTTACTTTTTGTTTGTTATCAAAGTCTTTTGTTTATCGTACCAGCAAGGCTGTGTCGTTATTGTCCTATTTTCGTGTAGTGCTTGGTGAACTTAAAGTAAAGTCTCTATATACACAAATCCTGCCTGTGCCGTCTCTGCCTCTCATCATCATTGTCCGCAGTATTGGGTTCTCTCTCCTCTCCACACTACCCCCACTCGTAACAGATTGACGCCACCACTCAAGAACCCAGCGGACAAGGTGACTGAGACGATGGCCATCATGCGCAGCATGCTAGATGGGGATCTGACAAGCTACTCTCCTGCTAAATGGGTCTTATGGTTGAAGATGATCGAATATGTAGCGAAGGAGAGTCCGACACAAGCGCCTCAGATGAGGGTTATGGCTGACCAGGTCAGTTCTCCTATGGAGACAGCTAGGCAAACCTTGTCTGCTAGATTAACCCCTGCAGCTAGCCAGGAATTCCCAGCTAGCATTACCCTCACGGTTAGCCTAGCTCCTGAAGCTAACCAGGCCTCAATGGCTAGCACAGCCTCGCCCGGTGGCTGTGCCTCTGCAGCTAGTCAGGCATCCACAACTAACACAACCCCGCCTGCTAGATTAGCTCCTGCAGCTAGCCAGGCATCCACAGCTAGCACAACCCCATCTGCTAGCTTAGCCCCTGCAGCTAGCCAGGCATCCACAGTTAGCACAACCCTGTCTGCTAGCTTAGGCCCTGCAGCTAACCAGGATTCCACAGCTAACCCAGTCTCTACCGTTAGCCTAGCTCCTGCAGTTAGCCAGGCCCTCCCAGCTAGCATTACCCTCACGGCTCCTGAAGCTAACCAGGCCTCAATGGCTAGCACAGCTGCGCCCTGTAGCCTAGCTCCTATAGCTAGCCCAGGTCCCATGGTTAACCTAGCCCCCGCAGCTCGCAGACCTACGAGGCCTAGCAAGGCTTGGAGGGCGAGCGGGGCTAGTACCGCTAACGGGGCCTCCACAGCTGATCCGGCCATCGCTAGCAGCCTGGTTCCGGTCGGTGTAGCCCCGGCTGTCACCGCTTCCCCTCCGGCTTCCATGCTCAGCCCAGCCGCTAAGTCGGGTTTGGTTGCTACGTCGGGTTCCGTGCCCTCATCTCCTGTCTCTAAGCCATGCCTCGTCGCCGAGACCAGTCCAGTCTCCACGCCCTGCCCAGCCTCTACGCCTGGTCCGGCTGCTACACCGGGTCCAGGCTCCTCATCCCCGGATCCTACGCCACGCCTCACCGCTGAGACCGGTCCGGTCTCCATGCCCTGCCCAGCCTCTACACCTGGTCCGGCTGCTACGCCGGCTCCCGGCTTCTGAACTGGTCCTGGTTCCTCGACTGGTCCTGGCTTCCCCGCTGGTCCAGCCCTACGCCATGACCAGCGCCCTGGTCCTCGCCGTGGTCCCCGCCGTGGTCTTCGTCCTGGTCTTCGCCGAGGTCTACGCTAGGTTCTACTCCGGGGGTCGTCACCGTCTCACCTCCGTTCCGGCTCTCCCGATCCGGTTCCTAGTACGGCGACGGGAGGGTCCCTCGTCCGGGATCCTACTCCGCGGTCCTTACCCTCCCCCCTTGGCTCCAGGTTCCCTGACCGGTCCCCTGTTTCTCTCCCTGCCTCCCCTCTCCGGGCCTCTGTCCCCGTCCCCACCCCCCCTTGTCGGGCCTCTGTCCCCGGGTCCAGCCCCCCTCTCCGGGCCTCTGTCCCCGGGTCCAGCCCCCCTCTCCGGGCCTCTGTCCCCATCCCCACCCCCCCTCGTCGGGCCTCTGCCCCCGGGTCCAGCCCCCCTCTCCGGGCCTCTGTCCCCATCCCCACCCTCCCTCTCCGGGCCTCTGCACCCGTTTTCAGTGCAGAAAAACACAAACATACTTAAAATGAGTAAATATTATTCATTTTAAACATGTTTATATTATTTATAGGGCTATAAAACAAAAAACAAAAAAATTATTTTTCTTGTTCTTCTCTCTTTTAACCAGGGGGGGCGGCGCCCGAGCGCCCCTAGTGGCGAGCCGCCACTGCCGGAGACAGCTGGTCGGCACAGTGCTTCAGGGTGGATGTGGAGACTGAGTCTGGCCCTGCTGCTTTATGGGGGTTTTGTCTCGTAGGCCTTGTCCAGACTAAAATGATTTTGATCTTTTTCGTTTTCGTTTAGTTTTTATTTAAAAAAAGGTTTCCGTAAAAACGAAACCGTCTCAAGATAATAAGTGTGTGCCACAAATTTACAAAATAAATGACTTTCCTGTTTTTAGACGTTGCTCTTTTATTTTGAAAATCCCCGACCGGAAGTGTTAGTGTCTGTTGCTAGGAGCTTAACTTGTGTCGGCCGGTTCTGTGCTTTTTCAAGCTAATGTAACATTTTCCAAAGGAGAGGAGAGAAAGACCGCGGCTCACATGCAGCTCAAACTACCTGTTGGAATAAATTAATTGATTGATGTTTAACTTGTCCCTCTGTGTGTCCAGTCATTTCGACTAGCAAACGTTGTCATAACGTTACCTCAGGATATGACTCTCTATTGTATTTAGTTGGTTAGCTATTTAGCTAATGTGGATAGCATTTTGAATAGCATCAATGCTAGCTGGCTGGCTACAGCTTTATTTACTAAATTATGGAGGCTTTTTAATTGTCAAGGTAAGAGAGGATTTGTCATGATCAACTGAAGGTGTATGCTATGGAACAATATGTGCTTGGGTTTTCAGAAAAAAAGGCCAGCTATGTGACGCTAATCTCTAGTTAGTATCGTGTATTGCATCACAGTAGCCTCCCGATCAAGCTCAATAGCTTCTGTAACACAAATGCAACTACTCTGATGCCATTGTTGTTTAATAATAACTCCCGGTGTTTAATAAACACTTCTAGCCAGGACATATAAGACATATATGTATCATGTTTATTTTTTTTGTCTGGGTTTGCATGCAGATTTAGGGAGATGCATATGAGCATGTGTGTGCGCCTCGGTTGGGAGCGTGTGTACAGCAGAGCCCTGCTCACTTCAGACAGATAGAGAGAGCACAGCGCGTGTGTGAGCATGTGTGTGCGCCTCGGTCGGGATTGTGTGTAAGCACAGCAGAGCCCCGCTCCGCTTCAGACAGATACAGTAGAGAGAGCACAGCATTATGTAAAGCTGTAAAAGCCTGATCAAGCTCAATAGCTGTACATGTCATTGTTGTTGTGATGTTTTCACACACGGGTAAGGGAGAGGTGGGCTGTTGCATCATCGGTTCAGGAGAAGACGCTTATCGCTTGTAAAGATTGTGACGCAATGGGGGGCGTCTTCAGGCATCTTCAGAATTGCGCACTCTGGGAGCTGGTATCAGAAAGTACCGTCTTGACTCTTCAGGCAGCCAGAACGCAGTTCCGTGTGGCAGAAAGGTGCAAACGATCAAATGCTTTGCCTAAAACGACCTAAATCGTTTTAGTCTGGACATGGCCTTAAACATCTTATTTACAACTCTCTCCAGGATGGTGAGAGGTGGTGGGGGAGGGGGGGACTCAGAGGTGAGAAGCTGTGTTGGGGCTGAGGGGGAGGTGCAGCTAGCAGACTGGAGCTACTGAGAGGTTGTTACTATTATTTTTGTGGTTATGTCTTATTTGTCTTCTTGTTGCTTTGTAAATCGCCCTTGGGTTTCAGGAAAGGCGCTATATATAAATCCAAACTATTCGTATTGCTCTGTGCCGGTCAACAAAAGATTCTGCTCCTCTGCTCCAACCACATTTAGGGACACTCACATCGCACAGAGAAAATAGACCAGACGGCAGAACTGTCACTGAAGATCGTACGCCGTGGAATAGCAGAAATAGCATGACCTTGAAACACGTTGTATGATGCTTTTGGCACAGGATGTGTTAAGGGGATGCACATTGGAGGTGGTTGGGTGGGTGGGGTGGGGGAAACTGTACATTGGAATATCGACGAAACCTTACTTGGTCCCAAAAAGAGGGTCTCGTCAGGGGCGGATTTAGGATTGTAGGAGGTCCGGGGCTTAGCCCAGATAATTTTTTTTTTTACTTCGACACCACAACCTTTAACTTATACCATCACCTTAAAGCGGACAAAAGGCACTAGAGAACACTTAAATTCACACCCTTTAATTAATGAAGCAAACAATAATAATAATTAATAATAATAATAATAATAATAATAATAATAATAATAATAATAATAATAATAATAATAATAATAATAATAATAATAATAATAATAATAATAATAATAATAATAATAATAATAATAATAATAATAATAATAATAATAATAATAATAATAATAATAATAATAATAATAATACACTGTATTTGTATAGCACCTTTCATACAAGAATTGCAGCTCAAAGTGCTTCACAGCAGTAAAAAAAGACAGGCATAAAATGAGCACAACATTGGCAGATCAAGAGCAATGCATAAAGTGAAGACATAAAGCATAAAATAGAGAGCAGCAAAATAGACAAAGTCAAGGTAAGACATAGAACATTAAATCACATTGTTTTTCATATTAGGATCTAAGATCTAGGGATAACTCGCCAAACGTTGAGCGCCAGGACCAAAAGTGACAAAAAAAATTGTTTTTGTTTTAGTCATGCTCCACCTGCCTTGTTTTATAAGGTTTTCATGTTTTGATAAATAAATCTCAACATTTGAAAGAAATAGAATAAAATAATGCAATAGTGCATTGCAAATCACTGTATTTTTTCGGGGGGCCGGTAAGGAGTGCATTACAGTAGTCGAGTCGGCTTGAGATAAAGGCATGGATCTGGTTTTCAGCGTCCTTTTGATTTATAAATGGCCATACTTTAGCTATGTTTCTAAGGTGGAAGAATTATGTTTTTGTCAATTTTTTGTTGATTGTGATTTAAAGATTAGGTCTGAGTCTACCATAACACCAAGACTTAACTCACTCAAATACAGTTAGCAGCTGGATAGACTACAGATGGAAATTAGCTTCTGCTAAATCTGGTGCAAACATATTTTCATGTAACAATGATTAATTGTCCAAAAAAAATAAAAAATAATAATAATAATAATATATATTTTTTGAAAGTAGATTCGGGACTTTTCAGAAAACATTCAGGGCTTGAGCCCAAGTAGTCACCCCCTAGCCCCGCCCCTGGGTCTTGTGTGTTATTTGGTTAGGACATTTACAGTACATTGGAGGGGGTTGGGTTAGGACATTTACAGGGGCCAGTTTCGAATTGCAGTTCCCGTAGGTACACTTTGAGAGTGGTTTTGAAAGTGGGTAGAAATTCACATTCCTTTACAGCTTTGGGTAGGGTGTAACACATTGATGTGGCATAATTGCGAAACGTGTTTAGTCCCTTGTTTGAGCCTAATCTGGGTTTAACATGATTTGTGGAGCTCCCTCTGGTGTTGTGGTTGTGGTATTCACTGACCTTTGGGAAGTATTTTTACATGTACATGGGTACCTTAGTTGTGTAGTGTATCTTGTAGACCAGGGCCATTGCAAGTTGCTGTACTCTGTTGTCTACTCTAAGCCAGGGGTTCCCAAACTTTCCAGGCCGGGACCCAGAAAATAAGGCGTCAGAGAGCCGCGGCCCAATGCACATCGTCAGGCTTATTTTTTTTTATTTTTGTTGTCAGGCGACCGATTTTTTAAGCCAAATATCACTTCAATCCTATTAAGTTAGTTCAAGTTAGTTATTCATTTATATGTGCTATTTATGAGAGGGCTAACTTGTTGCAAAATAATAATGATAATAATAATAGCCTCATTAAAATACTATTGTTGCTTCGGTTGTTTTCAGCGTTTTATGTGCATAATCTGTTATTTAGTTTGAAATATTCGTTGAAATAAGTAGATTTTTAGTTTTTGTTTATTTATTAAGTTAATATAAAACCATATAGTCACATTTTAGAATACAATAGAATAGAATTTTAGAATACAACTAGAAACACTGTCCTGGCCTGCTTCTAAGTTCAGTGGCCTGACAATTATTATTATTATTATTTTTTTTTGGAAATCATCTCGGGGCCCTCCCGTGGCTGCTCGCGGCCCACCTTTGGGTCGCAACCCCGACTTTGGGAACCACTGCTCTAAGCCATCCTAGGTAGTCAAAGTGGGCAGGGGTGAGGTGGGTTCTAGGAGTACGGTCAAGTAGTAGTCTGACCAGTTTGTTTTGTGATGTTTGTGATCTTGTTTTTAGCGCCTTTGAGGTGCTTTGGTACCATGAGGTGCAAGCATACCCTTGAATGAGTGCTCCTGCCAGAGTCTTCAGGGTATTCTTGTTTACCAGAGAGGAGATCCGGTACGATAATCTAGTTCGTTGGTTGACTTTTTTTTATTACATTGGATGCAATTTTGTCAAAGGAAAGATTTGCCTCTAGGATGGAACCTAGGTATGTAATTTCATCTTTCCTTGTGACAATATTGTCACCCACTGTAACTGAGAAGCCGTCGGTCTTGCTGAGTTTGTTATTTGATCTGAAGAGAATGGACTCTGTTTTACCCAGGTTGTTATCAGCGAGCCAGGTGCAGATTCTGCCGAGTTCTGAGCTGAGGGTTATTTCAACCTGTAACTTGTTCGTGTCAGAAACCAGCAGGGCTGAGTTGTCAACGAACAAGAACAAGTTGCAGTCACAAGCTGACGACATGTAATTTGCATACATTAGGAACAGTAGCGGTCCTAGTATGCTTCCTTGTCGAACACCACATCTCACTGTGAGGGGGGGGGGATAGAGTGCCGTTTACCTCCACCATCTGTTCTCTCCCCTACAGGTAGGATTGCATCCAGCTCACTGATAGACTATCAAAACCAATTGCTTTTAGCTTGTCAGTCAGAATGGAGTGATTGACAGTGTCGAAGGCCTTTTGTAGGTCCAGCATGACCATGCCGCAGTATTTGCCCGTGTCCACCTCTTGTTTGATGTGGTCGTTCAAATAGAGAAGGCATGTGTCAGTGGAGTGGGATGTTCTGAAGCCAGATTGGAATTTGTAGATTAGATTTTTTTCCGCTAGGTACTTTTCGACCTGTTCGTAGACTATTTTTTCTATGACTTTCGAGATGGAGGTAAGAATAGAAACAGGGTGGTAGTTGCCTGGGTCTAATTTGCTGCCCTTTTTGTGCAGGGGGTCACTCTCGCAACTTTGAAGTCCTTTGGGACGTGTCCCTGTTTTATTATTATGTGTGTGATGACTGGGGTGCTCTGAGGAATTTGGAGGGGATGTTGTCATGGCCAGTGGCCTTGTTAGGTTGAAGGGCGCTCAGTTTTTTGAGTACCTCATCTGTTGTTACCATTTCCAGCTTGAAATCGTCTTTGCGGACCCCTAGGTTTTTGTAGTATGCTACTATGTGTTCTACCCCATAATGCCCTGAGTGGGAGGGTAGTTTATTAATCAGTTTTGTGGCTATGTTTGTAAAGAATATGTTTAGGTATTTGGCCACATCCAGTTTGTCTGTGATGAGCGTGTTTTCTGTCTTTATGTTTATGTTTGTAAATCTGGTTTTTAGTTTTATGCTGCAGCCTAGTTGGTTGTTGAGTAAGTTTGCAGGGTTTGTTTTTGTTTTCCTCAGTTTTGTCATTGGTGAATATTTCTTTTTGCGGTTTTGACCATGGTGTTTACGTCATTTCTTAGTCTGTTTCTTAGAATTTTTTGTTATATGGTCGTACTGGCGAATCGCGTCTCGCTCTTTCGCCATATCGAGATATACCTCATCTCCAGTACCTACTGTACTTCACTAACGAAAACAAAGCACCCATGCACTTGACCAGTGACCTCCTATAAGGCACCAGGCGTGGTCACACTCGCCCTTCCTCTTTTTTCGTTTTCCATCATGGACGTGCTTTGCATCCCACTAGCTGTTATGAAATGCAGAGAGAAATTGAACAATGTTGGGTTTTCGCCTGAGATTTGCCAGCCCCAGGAATCTTCTCGGCATGTTCCAACGGCACGTCGGGTCTGTCCTGGGGTTTCCTCGTCTTTTGACAGCAGATCGAGGGACATCACGCGATGTTTAGCTATCGGGCTAACTCGCACTCAGGTAGGCTCTGTGCCATCAGACATTAATGTTGGCGTTAGTAATACTGTTTGTTGTCCTGTGAGACAACCGAGTTGTGTATTGGCGCAAGGGGCAGGATATCTGGGTAAACGTAAGTCTGAGTTGGACGTTTTCCCGGCTATCCTGGAGTGCGCTGCTAATGCTAATGCTGTAATGCTGGGTCACTGTTCCACTGTTCCCCGCAGTGGGATGTCACCGCTTTTCCCTCCTCTTAACCGGTTCATTGATGAAGGTCAGTCGGTAGCTAATGTGGGGGGTTTAGCTGAGACTTATTTACCCTTTTTACGGGTAAATGGGCTGACAACAGGGCGAAAGGCATGTGTGCCTTGGCTTGAGAGCCAGGTAGTATCGATCCTTTGCCCTGGCGGGGTTGAACGGTGTCGCACCCGGAAGCCGACGCTTGAGAGCAAGTCGGCCCGGCAGGTGGCAGTATGGACTGATGATGTTTATACCGCCATAGGATGGAATTTAGCTGCAGCCAGTGGCGTGGCTCAGCTGATTGTTTTTCTGTCCACATTGGCGTCGGGTAGTGGGGCTGCAGGGCCAGCCGACGCTGAAAACATCATGCATGTTTTTGGGATTATAGAAATCTTGAATCAGTCGCAAGCTATAACCGCAGGGAGGATCAGGATGCTATCAACACTTGTTAATAGGCATCTCTGGTTGGAGCAGTCTTCCCTTGGGGAGGAGGAAAGGTTTCTTCTCCTTAAGGCTCCTCTTTCCGCGGAAGGACTTTTTGGTCGTTCTGCGGACACGCGGGCGGTATTTGACCTGGGCCCCACACCGCCTCACGCCATGCAGCCAGAGGTGAGAGCACGGCCTCGTCAGCGACTATGGCGAGGCCCTCGACCAGCGGCCATGTTTCCCCCGCCTGAGGTACCCTGGGCTCTACGTCAACAGGTGTCCACAAGGCCGACAGCCTTTGGCGGCCGAGGGATCGGCTACATTGGATGAGCACGGCCTAAGAAACCGTCGCCGTCCTGCTGTGTGCAGCCCGCTCTCCGATCACTCCCTCCCCAAACACCAGCGGAAAAGGGGCTCTGATTTGTTTCCTTTGGCTGCAGGCCGCGGGCCTTCAATGAAGCGCATGCGGCCCCACGTTTCGCTTCTCATGGGGACAGGGGCTGACACCCAGTTGATGGCTGAGCCTGGGTCTGTCCGTGAGAATGTTGTGCTGTCACGTGGCTCCCTCGACACGCATTCTGTGTCTGCGATTGGTGAGCCTGGTGTTACGTCTGTCACCTTCAAAGGTTGTCAGCAGGGGGACTTGAGGCCTCTTCGAAAGAATGCACAGCGTGGGTTTCCCCGACCTCGAGGCCGGGTATCACGTTAGTGCCTCCCACTCCGGAGAGCCCATGGGATCCTCACACCTTGCATGTCCAGCTGCAGAACAGCCCCTCAGCGGTCCATGCTGGAGGGGTGTTCAGTGGGGGAGCTCTTGTCACCTGGTATGATGTCAGCTTCGCCCGTATCAAACCGGCCCTTTCTGTCGGGGTCCCCCCTTGGGTGCGATTGCCTCGTGGGTTGTATCAGGGACCGATGTCCCGACTCCACGAAACGCCCTGCCCGCACGGTTAGCGGGTCCAGAGTTGGCTACGCCCAGCGGGTGGGACCGGGCCGTCTATCTACAGTTCCTTGCGGGCCAGCGCCAAATGGCGGCGGGTGCGCTTTGGGAGTATCATTACATATGGCTACAGCAGTGCCGTATGTCGGAGTGGATTGAGAGAACGTTGAGGTGGTGGCTTGTCTTGCAATTCGCACAAAACCACCCTCCGTTTTCAGGTTTGGTGCAGACCCTGTTGTCAGGGTCGGCAGCAGTGACAGCTCTGGCTGACGAGATCCAATCTCTGTTGGCGAAGCAAGCCGTAGTCGTGGTCCCACGGGGGATGCGATGTCGGGCGTCTACTCCCGTTATTTTCTGGTGCCCAAAAAAACGTGAGTTGTCAGACCTATACTGGATCTGTCCGCATTCAATCGTCTGATTGTGGCGAGACGGTTCAGAATGTTGACCGTCAAACCTGTTAAACGCTGTCAGGATGGGAGACTGGTTCACCTCCATAGGCCTGAAGGATGCGTATTTTCACATCCCGATTTCCCTTCTCACAGGAAATACCTACGGTTCCTGTTTCAGGGCATGGCGTACGAATACCAGAGGTTGCCGTTCGGCTACTCTCTGGCCCCCGCACATTCACCAAGTGCGTAGAGACCACGCTGGAGCCTCTACGTCGTCAGGGGATACGAATTCTGTTCTATCTCAACGACATTCTGCTCCTCAGCCGGTCGGAGGAGGTCGCCAGGTCTCATACCAGGCTGGTGGTGGAATTCCTCACCAAGCTGGGTTTTGCTGTGAACTGGAAGAAGAGTACGCCTCTTCCCAGTCAACAGGTGGAGTACTTGGGCTTGGTTCTAAGCTCAAGGCCCATGAGGGCAACCCTCTCGGAGCGGCGGCGAGTGTCTATCCTCGACGCGCTCAGGGGTTTCCGTCCTGGCGGGACGGTTACGGCGCTGTATGTGATGCGCCTGCTTGGTATGATGGCATCTGCTCACTCTGTGGTCCCTCTTGGCCTCCTCTTCATGAGGAGGATACAGAGGTGGTTTTTCAGTATGAAAATAGACCCGGTGAGAGACAAGTGGAAACGTTTGAAGGTTCCCTTGTCGATACGGGGGGATCTCGCCTACTGGAGGAAGCCTGGTACCCTCACCAGCGGGGTCCCCATGGGTGGCAGGCGGGCACACGTCACGGTCTTCACCGACGCCTCCCTCACGGGATGGGGGGGGACGTGTCGGACCAACGCAGTGGGGGGCAGCTGGACTGTCCATGCTGCCCGGTCTGCCATGCACATCAATGTGTTGGAATTGAAGGCGGTCCTCCTGGTCCTCAAACGGCTCGGCCACTTGGTGGTGGGCAAGCACGTGTTGGTCAGGATGGACAGCATGACGGCAGCGGCGTATATCAACAGACAGGGTGGAGTACGCTCCATCCGTCTGCACCAGGCGGCGCTCAAGCTCTGGCTGTGGGCATCTCGCAATCTGCGCAGCCTGAGGGCGCTCCACATCCCTGGCAGGGAGAATGTGGGCGCAGATGTGATGTCGCGGGGTGGTCCTCGTTCCGACGAGTGGGGACTACGTCCAGACATAGTCAGACAGGTCTCGGACCGCTTCGGGGAAGCCTCGGTGGATCTGTTTGCGAGCAGACAGTCTCACCAGTGCCCCTTGTGGTTCTCGGTCAGTCGGGGGGACGATCCTCCCTTGGGGGTGGATGCCTTCTCGATGTATCCATGGCCGCCCGGGATTCTGTACATGAAGTATATTTTTTGAGTGTGAGCGCTGGTTTCAAGAAGAATTCAGACTGGAGATGGTTTTCAGAGGCAATGGCTCAGTTGGTGAACGAGTTGATTTAATGCAGCATACAAGCATAGGTTTCCACAGCATAGTAACAAAACGTCCATCCATGACCCAGCCTCGACTAGACTGAGTCCTCTACTGTTCTCAACATGTTGTTTAAATCTTATCTCCAATACACAAGTGGGTCTGGTCCTCCCCTGCCAATAGTTGGTAAGCTGGTTTAGTCTGTCTGCGTGATGGGTGAGGGGGTGTGAGCTCTAATCTTGGTCCCCTGCAATACTGGGTGTGTGTGAGTTTGTGTGTCATTCATCAAGCTGGGACGATGTGTGTGTGGTCCACTTAACCTAACCAGCCTGTTTTGTTAGTTTTAGACAGTGGTCACTGGAATGTCACATGAGAGTGTGTTTGTGTGTTTGTGTATGTGTGTGTGTGTGTGTGTGTGTTTGTGTGTCTGTCACATGCATCTATTGTGTGTCTCTCTCGTTCATCAAGTTTACAACAAAGCGGGTTCTGGGTGGGGGTGTGTGTCAACTTAATCAGGTTTTGCAAAGGTCAAGCCAAGCTGTGGTCAACTTAGCCATTCTGAATAATGCTATGATACTGTTGAAATAACTATTACTAATAAATAAAAAATACACTATAATATCAAATCTATTGGCCATATGAACATAAATTGTTACTTCATACGCTTTCCCCCCCATACATCTGATAGGTCAGTTGTTGGAGCGGGTACGGCGGGAGCGCAGGATCTTGATCCTGGTCGCACTGGACCGGGGCACAGCTGTGTGGGTCCCGGTCCTGATCCAGCTATTGGTAGCCCCGCCGTGGCCTGTTCCTTGGTCATCGCGGGCCCTCTCTCAAGCGCACAGGTCTCTGTGGCGGTTCCCTGTGCTGGGCCAGCCGCTGATGGTTTGGCTGGTGAGAGGGTGAGTCTGGAGAGGATGGACCCTTCTGTGGTTGACACCATCCGGAACGCGCATGCTCCCTCCACTATCGCGGTTTACGCGGGTAGGTGGCGTATTTTCCAAGAGTGGTGTAAGGTGGGGGGCTGGGACCTGGTGTCCTGCCCCCTGGACGCTGTCCTTTCCTTCCTTCAGTCTATCTTGGATAAACTGTCGGCTTCGACGGTGAGGGTATATGCCGCGGCTATATCCTCTTGTCATGAGGGGTTTGAGGGTGTTACGTTGTTCAGCCACCCTCGTGTGAAGCGTTTGGCGCTCTCCGCTTTAAGCCGGTGAAACGTTCTCTGTCTCCGAGTTGGGACCTCCAACTGGTCCTCGGCCGGCTGTCCGAGGCCCCGTTTGAGCCTCTTGAGCAGGCGTCTTTGGAACAGCTGTCTTTCAAGACTGCATTCCTGCTGGCTATCACCTCCGCTAAGCGTGTGGGTGAGCTTTGTGCTCTCTCGGTGCGGCCTGAGTGCTTGTCGATTCGTGTCAATAGCGGTGCGACTCTGAGGCCTAACCCAGTCTTCATGCCAAAAAATATGCAGAGCTCTTTTCATTCCAGGGATATTGTCGTTCAGGCGTTTCATCCGCCTCCTCACGCTGGTGAGTTAGAGGCAAGCCTTCACCTGTTGTGTCCGGGCTTTGGGGCTTTACCTCAGCCGGACTCAGGACGTCAGGGCTACCGATCAGCTCTTTGTTTGTTACGGTGGCTCTCGCGCTGGTAAGGCACTGTCGAAACAGCGCCTGTCACATTGGTTGTGCGAGGGCATTGCCCTTTGCTACACGTTGGCTGGGCTGGCCCCCCATGGGGGTGTCAGGGCGCACTCCACTCATGGGGTGGCGGCCGCTGCCGCCTTGTTGGGGAGGGCCTCGGTGGAGGACATCTGTGCTGCGGCCTCCTGGTCCTCCCCGGGTCCCTTCGTTAGGTTTTACCTCATGGACATGACTGGGGGTTCTGTCTCCCAGGCGGTTCTGAGGTCTGGGACCTCCCCTGCGTCCCGCCCTTTGGTGGGTTAGCAGGGGTGTGTGGGTGTGTGCCACGAGGTGATGTGTCACACGTGGTCCCGCCTGTGCTGTGCGTTTTTAGGGGTCTCTAGTTCCCTCTTTTTCGCACTTGGGTGGAGTTGACTGCTGCCCCCTCTTCACTAGGAAGGGGGGGGTGACGGGACTCCCCTCCCCCTGGTGGTAGGGCTTGCGGGTCCTCAGGGGGTACATTTGTCAGGCCTCGCGTCTGCTCTGTCCCAATATCTCGATATGGCGAAAGAGCGAGACGCGATTCGCCAGTCCGACCATATAACGATAGGTTATGTATATAACCTAGTTATATGAGTACTGGCTGAGCGTCTCGCTCTTAGCGCGCCCTGAGGTCCCTTGAGTTTTTTTTTTCTTGATGGAAAACTTTTCCCGAGGAAGGGCGAGTGTGACCACGCCTGGTGCCTTATAGGAGGTCACTGGGGCGGGGCCTGGTCAAGTGCATGGGTGCTTTGTTTTCGTTAGTGAAGTACAGTAGGCACTGGAGATGAGGTATATCTCGATATGGCGAAAGAGCGAGACGCTCAGCCAGTACTCATATAACTAGGTTATATACATAACCTATCGTTCAACCACGTGGGCTTGGAGTTCACTGTTTGAGCTTTTGGTAAGCTTTGTCTGACTTTTATGAAGTTCAGAGTATTTCAGTGTGCATCCATGGCTCAGCGCGATTTTTAACCCTGGTGGTTCTTAGGGGTGCCATGTTGTTAAGTATTGTTGTGAATTTGGTTTTGAATCCAAGCCATGTTTCTTCAACCAGTTTACCACTGAGCTCATCTGACCAGTCCATGCTCTCCAGTTCTTGGTTAAAGGCCTCTCTAGAGTATGTTTTGAGGTCCCTAGATGTGACTGTTTTGTGACGGCCGGCCTTTTGTTTTAGCTTTTTGTGGGTACAGACAAACCCGCATGCTATCACCCCTTTGTTGGAGATCATGGACTTGTCAGAGGTCAGAATGAGGTCAATGGTGGTTTGTGTTGAATCACATACCCATGTGGGTTGGGTGATTAGCTGGCTGAAACAGTGCAGATCACAAAACCTACTAAAGGCCTTGAAGACGGGTGCTGCTTTACGTAGCATATCCGCATTCCAGTCCCCAATAAGAATCTTTTCTACACCCTCCACCCAAAATAAACACCCATCAAGTGTGTCATAGAAGCCACTTGGTTCTGGCGGTCTATAGATTGTGCCTACTAGTACTGATTTCGCCCTTTCGAATAAGATTTCAATCCAAACTGTTTCAATTTCGTCATGGTTAAGGTCAGTACGGTTGATGAATTTGGTATCTTTGTGAATATACACACAGACACCACTTCCATACTGATTCCTATCCATATATAATATGGATATGATATATATACATATCCCCTCCAAAGTCAATATACATATATACAATATAGTAAGGTTAAGGGGTGAGTTCTGACCTTGACGCACTTGCAATTGAAAAGTCACAGTACAGTAGTTGCTCTGAGGTACTGACTCTCAAGGTGTGCACTTCAATCTGGAGACTACTGTATGAACAATCCAGTCGGTTAACATGGGCAACAACAGGAAACTAGCTTCAACCTTTGGTGTGTCCTTGGCCTTACGCTCTCCCAGTGAAACTCCTCGCTGCCAGGTGAAAAGATGCGGCTGGTGACTCCATGTGTATCGGACAAGACATCTGCTAGTCCACACACTCCCCAGACTGACAGAGGACAGTGCATCGACTAGGACCGTGACCATGTACTAGAAAAGCGCTACAGTAATGAAACCATTCAGCCAT